>NW_027122858.1:63712-132513 GCF_001865355.1 Cryptosporidium andersoni
GGGTGATCATTTATTAAATGTGATATGAATTTTGATAGTATGAATAGAACATTTGGTGGATATAATGTAGATGATACAAATGAAGGTGGTTTCGTAATGATGGATCCTAATGATACTTTACTTCAGGGAAATTTTGATAGGAAACCAATAATAAGCCATGAACAAAGATTAGCACCGTTAAAGGTTGGAATGATCCTGAAATCTTATAGTGGTTTCATTACCAATAGTAGATTGCAATTACTAAATAGGGAAATAAATTTATTCAAATTAGTCGGATTTGTCCGTTGTGCAGAGCATGAAGAATATCCACAGAGAGTTCGTTTTTATTTAGACGATGGATCTGGATTGATCTTAATTGATTGGTTAATTGATAATACAGGTACGAAGTATAAACAAGAACTAATAAATTCCATTACTGAAGGATGTTTTGTAAAGGTATATGGGGAACTCACACTAATGGTTTCTGAACCATCTGTTCGGGCATTCGTTGTTAGACCTCTTGTATGTACAGATGAGATATCTGCTCATGATATTGATGTTGCAGTATTTATTGTTAGATGTTTGTATGGATCTTCTACTGAAGACACAACTGTAGCAAATACATCATTTCTAACAAAACAAACTGGACAGAATTTAGGTGAATTTAATACAAATAGTAATTTAAAACAACCTGTAGTACCAGCAATGTTCGTATCTAATATTCAATCTAATAATAATAATAATAATAATAATAATAATATACAATCTACTGGTATAATGAACAATCCGAGTAATAATCAAAATATCTCAATGAATAGACCATTAGCTGCAGTTACATCAGTAATTACCCCAAAAACTCAATTTTCTAATGGATCCAACTTATCTATAATGAATCCACTGAAAATGAGGGAAGTTGTATGTTCCATACTAGAAAATGCCTCTAACGAAGGGCGACCAGAAATGTCTCTGGAAGATATCATTGAAAGTTTGAATAAAAGAAACATAGCCACGACACAAGATGAAGTCAGGGGATATCTAAGGAACCTAGTCGGTGAAGCAAAGGTATATCAGACAAATCCTCATAAGTGGAGAGCAACTGGTTATTAATATTTATTGAGTATTTGAAATAACATTACTAGCTATCAAATGATTTAAGAAGAGAATAGTTACTAGTCCGTCATACTTATATGAATTTATATGGATAAGAAGAGTAATAAACTACCTTTTACTATAATATATAATATATAACAATAAACTATTCAAGTTTATTATTATAGAAGTATCGAGAGGAGTAATACTCCATATATTGGCGGGTAGTATTGTCTACAGAACTTTTTTGAAGAAGTGATAATCTATGATATAATTTGTAGTTATATAATTATAAATGGATCAAGATCCGGTTAAAACACTGCAGTTCCCTCCATATTGGTGGAGATCAAGGTCATTTGATGAAATCATTGAAGATTCACGTTATATCAAGCATCTTTCACAATATCGCTTATCAACTGGTTCATACAATATTGATAATATATTAAACGGTGGAATACCAAAAGGCTGTCTATTTGAAATAACGGTATGACAACTTATAGTTATTGATTTTGATGTGTTATTAATATATATCATTATATTAACTTTTATTTGTAGGGAGAAGCTGGAAGTGGGAAAACTCAATGGTGCTTAAATCTAGCTATTTCAGTACTTATAGAGCAGATAAAAAGTATGAGTGGGAATTTTATTAGATTAAGTGGGATTAAAAATATCCAAATTGGGATTGTGTGCATATTGTTTACTGAGGATGGGACATTTCCAAGCGATCGACTATATGAGATAACACTCAATAAACTTAGGAATATTAGATCTATGGAAGATGAATATGAAGTAGATGACAAGGAATTAGATACCATAGCACATCATCTATTAAATAAGGTTTGTATATTCCATTTAAAATCTATATCAATTAGTGATTTTATACAAAAGAATATACCAGCCTTATTCTCAAAATTTAAAATAGAGGCTCTAATAATTGATTCTATAACAAACATATTTATATCAAATTTAACCTCTTTACATAATTGTACTAAGAATATATTTAGTAACAATATTCACAAAGCAATTAATACAACAACAAGTTTACTTCAATTTGCAAATACTCTCAAGCGTATTGCTATTGATCATGAATGTTGGTTGATAATTACAAATCGAACTACTACAGATATTTCAATGAATAGCTTATATAATAATAATGAAAATATAAAACCGTCACTAGGTTTGTTATGGTCTAATTCCGTTAATTGGAGGATCTTCATTTCGAAAGATAAGTCTACAGTTTCACTAAATACAAATAACCAATTACCACGTATAATAAATATACAATTATCACCTGAAACTCCAAAATTAAAGTAAGTTGTATATAATATTAAATGTAAATTTATTTTTCCATTAACTATTTTGTCTATTTACTTTTAGAATGAATTTCCATATAAGTTCTCATGGAATAGTAGATTAACAATTATTTAATATAAATTGCAACTTTTTTCTGATACTTATTTCAAAAACACTGGAAGTAAAAATGAAAGGAATTGAAGTACAAGTATTATGATGTAATGTAGATGTACCTTAAAGGGAATCAAATCAATAATATAATTTACTGTTTGGGTATAATGGAAATAGTTACTGAAATCACTAACTTCATTTAATATTAAAAAGGTTGTGAAGTAAAATAACCAAGTTTGTAACTTTTCTACTTGTTGTCTTTTTATTTTTAGTGCCATGATAATTGGATACAAATAACCAAAAACTATACAACCAAGCAAATTAACAAAGAATGAAGGTAATAGTAATATTATCCATTGTGGAATTTGGCTAAATATTATGATTATATAGATCATATAAGATTGGATGATATATGATTTATCTATTAGTTGATTACAAGCATTAATATAGTAACTATTCCAACTTTTAGGTAACCAATTTATTACCAAAGTATTATTAATATAATTTTCTATACTACTAGTTTTATTTTTAATGTTCCCTTCAATAATGGATTTAATATCGCTACTATCTTTACAAGGTAAAACTGGTAGTGTTTTACTATGGAGTAATTTCGGGGTGTATAAATCTCTTGATGATATAGATAATTTAGTATTTTCTGTATCAATTAATATTTCTTCATCTAATTTTGGAAATATATCAATTCCAGTGAATACTTTAAATAACCAGTTAATAACTTTGATTAATTTTAGGCGACATAAATTACTTAATGATGGATAATTCATATTAATGAGGTAAAAAGACTTGTCACCATCTTCATATTCTGATTTACCATAATTGCATTCACTATCACTATCACTATCACTATCATCACTATTTTCTACACTATTGTTTTTAACCTTTTTTAAATTGCTAGAAGAGATACTTGACCTTAGATATGTTTTGTCTTCGTATTCTAGTTCAAGTAAAATATTTAACACTAAAATTGAAGGTAAGATATACTTCCAATTTATATTAAATATTATCAGTGAGCATATATGCAAAATAACTTTTGGTACTTCCAATAAGATAAAATAGATGAATAAAATTAATTTACTAACAATTGGTATTGATAAAAATGCTGACCTGGGTGGATGTATACTTAAAGTTAAATGATTCAGTTTAATAAACCATAAGGATAACCAATTGGGGATACTCAGGCACAACAAAATATAGATTTTGAATATATATAAAACAAGTAGTTGAACACAATTTTGGATAAAATCATTTAAAACAAGTCTTTTTATCAAAAAGTAAAGAAGCCATAGTACTAGATAATTTAGCCAGCAAATCATATGAGTTGAATTACTTAATTTTTTTTGATAATTAGGAGGTTCATTTAGTGATAATGGCAAAGGATATAGTGAAATATATTTTAAACTTGTCCAATATTTTAAATTATTAATTTTATTAATTGATTTAGCTATACATTTGTGAATCCACAACAGTGTGCCAATAAAGTTTTTTCCCATGCTTCTACTAATATTTTGATAGTTATCAATATTATTTGGTGAACATATTGTAATAATTGATTTGGTTAAAGGTAACCAAAGTATCCAAATCCTAATAATGATCCTCTCAAAATGTTGTTTCGGTATTAATATACACATTGGGAAATATATTAAAAATATAAATATAATATATGGTAGTAATATATAAACAAGATATTTTATAATTATATATCCGTGCAGTCTAAAATTCTGTATTGCCGATTTTGCACGTCTAAATAGGATCTTGCTTGCAAAAAAGAATATCCATAATGAAACAAGTACTGTTATAAAATAGAATTTTTGTTGGTTACTGAATATATTCGCTACATAAGAAAGTACTTTAAAACATCTACTTATGATATATCTAATATAGATATTAAATTGAAAGATCCATTGAAATATTGCTATTAACAATAATATCCAATTTACAGAAAAATCCACTATTGCACCACATAATTCTTGTAGACTAGATAATAAATTAAGAAATCTAATATATAATACTTCAGATATTGGAGGGTTATCTAGTACAATGGCATTATTCATAATTTAGATGCTTAAAGAATACCTTATTTACATGTAGTTTTTTTGCATGCATGTATAAAAAAAGTTGGTATTATCGGTACCCTTGCAAGGTACCGTATTTAGTACTTTAAAAATAGCCTATAATTCAACAAATAAGAAAATTTAAAATTAACTTTAGTGAAGTTTAATTTAAAAGTTTGAAAAATCCAACTTTACTTGAGGAGTAATGTGGAAATTGCGGCCCAAATGATAAAGTGCACGAGGGCGAGAGCATGTAATTGATGAACTTTTTTTCTTTAATTTTTTCTTCCAAAGAAAATATATAAATAAAAATAGAGGCAGTTTTTACATGCATATAAAGCTCTTATGTATATTTTATGTGAATGCATAGGCTTCATATTTTAATAAATTGCTAGAATAATCTAGAATCTAGAACAATGGTAATACTAAGCTCTTGGTTTGTAATACTACTAATTCATATACTTTTTTCTACAACATTTATAACAACATTCATTATTGGATTAGTTATTAATTCCCAAATAAGACAATATACCCTAATATGCATAACATGGTGTCTATGGTTATTTGGAACTTTGCTATTTTCTTTTGGAAGGATTATGGTTGGAGCGTATCACACTAGTAGAATATCTTTAAATATTATTTTTTTCACAGTATCTAGTTTACTTCTACGAATAAGTTTGTTAGCACGTAGCTATATTACAGATAAAGACAATCTATATTATCAATTAGAAGGTGCAAAGACTTATGATGAATGGTATAAGATTGGTAACAAATTGGATTATCTCTGTGGTGGAAATGAATGGCGAGAAATAGAAGAAACTGATGAGTATCAGTGGATATATGTCAAAGACTATATTATTAGGTTACAAAGAGCTAGGAGTGAGAACGATATAAAACAGATAATGTTTCTTTTAAGATGGTGTTGCCATCGCAACTTTGCATCTATCTCAAATCCAGTGCTTTATGATAAAGCATTCTGTGGAACAAAGATACTAATTGAAAAATTTGAGACAGAAATTATCGATATTTTGGAATTTTTATCTAGTGTTGCTATTGAGGATAGAAATAAACTAGAATTTCAAAACTCAAAAGAATTACCAGGTAATGAAACAGACCAGAAAATTAAAGAGGTGAATAATATTTCAGAAAAGTATAGAGAATCAATGAAACAATGTTGTACAGAATCTGCAGAATTTGGAGTTGATGATATTGATAATATAATGGTAGAAAATAGATGTAATTTGACTATAACTTCTAGTAGTACTAGTTCTGAGTTCAATAAAGATGAAATATCTCAACAGCTAATAACAAGTTTTTGTTTTAATAAAAATGAAAATAAAGAGATCAATCCTATAATAATGGAAGATAATAATAATTACTATATGAAATATAAAACAAGTGGTTTTGTTCTTAAGGATTTAGATATCAAAAATGAAATTTATCGAACTAATTCTAAGGAGGAAGATGGAGTTATTAACTTGAAATATAATAATAAAACTAATATGACCGTACAATCAGGAAAAATATCAGTTACTGAGTCTTCATCAGAATCAATGCCAATTTTAGCATCATCTTCAAGTAATTTATCATTATCTTCTTTTCCAGAGTTTAGATCAACAAAGAAAGATGTATCAGTTCAAACATGTGAATATTTCCTAGGAATTGAAATAAATAAAATGACTGTGGGATCTGCAAATTCTTATTTATCAATAATATCACCACAAAATACAACTCAATGTATTTGTAAGAATATGAGCATAAATCTTGATATAGCTAAATCCTATATACAAAAAGTGGGTATTATGCTAAATTCACCTTTAAAGTATCCAAGTTGGTCACTATATAGAAGTATGTCAACGCGACCTCTAATCTGTGAAATATTAACTGAAATATCAGATATAGTTCATGATAGAGATGGAATATTACAATTTTTGGAACTACTAGGTCATTCTATAGGGCGTACAGCATTATGTTTAAGTGGTGGTGGGGCTTTAGCGATGTATCATTTAGGAGTTGTGAAGGTTTTAATGCAGCAAAATATTATGCCAAATATAATTAATGGCACAAGTGGAGGCTCTATAGTTGCTGCCATTCTAGCTATTACAAATAATGATGAAATACTGAAGAATTACATTCAACCAACAGTTTCAAATATGTATGGACATCGTTGGTTCCCTCCATTTTCAGTTCAAATAAGGCACTTTTTAGTCAAAGGTTATATGGTTAATCCTAAGGAGTTCACAAAAACATGCCAAATGTATTTTAAAAATTATACATTTCTGGAAGCCTATAAATTAACTGGTCGTATTGTTACTATAACTATAAGCCCTACACACAATAATACAGAACTTATTGAACCACTGGTACTCAATTGTATCACAACACCTGATGTATTATTATGGAGTGCAGTTGTTGCATCTTGCTCTTTACCTGGACTTATGCCAGTAACTGAGTTATATGCAAAAGATAATCATACAAATCGTACGATTCGTTACTTTCCACCAGGAATGAAGTGGATGGATGGTTCTATAAATCAAGATGTTCCTCACAAAGAATTATCTACATTATTTAATGTTCGACAATTTATTGTATCTCAAGTTAATCCACATCATGTTCCATTTGTACAGATTCATAATAAAAACAAAGTAATGCTTTACTCTGAAAGAAAGTTCTTATATAATATTTTAAACTGGTTAACTTTAGATATTAAATATAGATATATTAAATTAGCAAAACTCAAGCTAATACCTAAACTATTTGGTAAAGATGTAAGCAACTTCTGGATGTTACAAGATGTTGAGGGTCATGTTACTATAACTCCAAGAGTATCATTATTTGATTGGTATAGATGCGTTAATCATCCTTCTTATGATGATATGCTCCATTTTATTAATGAAGGTGAAAGAAGGACATGGCCACATGTAATGAGAATCAAGCATATGAGTTTATTGGAAAATGCTATAAAGGAATCTATTAAAAAAATCAAACAAGGTATAATTATCTGAACAGTTTTTATTTTATAGTTTTATATTTAAGTGTTAAAGGAGATACTGTACAGTGCAGATATTTGTCTTAGATCTATGATTCAATGTAACTATATAAAAGTAACTAAGAAATACACATGAGTTATTAATATATACAAACAGTATTCTTAATTAAGATGTCAACTCATTCTGGAAATTGGGAATTTAATTTCTTGTATGCTCATTTAATTAATTATTTTGGGTAATTTGTGTTCAGCTATTAAAATTTTTAATAAAATAAAAATTATTTAAGGTAAAAGTAATTTAGTCTATTACTAACATACTAAAAATTCTTAATAACCTAATAATTTATCTAATGTGATCATAAACTTCTTTAAAATGACTCAGTTGTATAAAGTTCACTCAAAATTTGAGGGTACATTCGCAATATTGCAACGTCTACCGCCAATATAAAACTAAAATATGCGATGTATCACTTCTATAAATTGACCTATGCTTCATTATTTAGTGAACTTTTAGTATATATTATGGTTATATGGATATAAATAATATAAATTGTATGGATAGGTGGGTACCACTAGGAATTCTATGGTTGTATGGTGATAATATTGTTGACATTGATCTCAATAATAGATGTTGGTTGAGTAAACTACATGGTTTTAAAGAACTAATAAATCTTAAAAAGATTAATAATTATGATGTTTGGTATCATCTAAGTAAAATTTGTGATGGTATAAGGATAGATACAATGATTGAGCGAATTATTGTGAATAATAATATTAAACCTGATTTAAACTTGATTGAATATTGCAGAAAGTACAATTTGAAATCTAATAATACTATTAGTCTTCCTATGGAGAAGTCTGTAAATATATTTAGAGCTATTGTATGGATTAATTTAAGTATTAAGTTACTGAGCAAATATAATTGCGATAGAGCAATATTATCAGTACCAACATTTAACAGCTTTTATCAGGTAATATTTCATTTAAATACTGTGATATATGATAATACATTGGTATGTAGTCACCGAGATATATGTTTGTATAATTTATATTATGAAATGTTAAGAGGTAATCTGGTTAGAAATACTACTAAATATAGTACAATCGAATCTAGCTATAATAAAGATCTAGGAAAGTTAAGCTATTCATATTGCAATATATTAGGATGTTTAGAACACGTTAAAGCACCAAATTTCTCTTCGAAAGATATTAATGTAAGTGATTTAATGGATTGTGTTGAAGTGAAGATTGGTAACATGGCATATAATGGTAATTTTATACTAGATACTAGTAATTTAACTAAAAATATGGAGACAGATCACAAAGAAGATTACAATAATATAATCCCAAGTAGTAATTCTGCAATTACCCCTCCTAATAATACTCAGCTTAATTTGGACTTCGTTGGATGTGGCTTAAATTTAATTAATCATTCTAATAAAATTCAGGGAATAAATGTATTACTACCTAAGGAAATATGGTTAAGTATTTTAGATTATTTAGATGTAATGACTTGTAAGGAATTTGGTAGTACTTGTAGACTTTTTAAAAGCATATGGTTAATACATCATCATAATAATTTATTACCACATCAAAGACAATCTGTAGCATGGTTACTACAAAGAGAATTTGGTTCACTTAATTATAAAGATTATGTTGATAATGGAGACAATAATTGGATATTTGACAGTAATCCCATAAAATTTCTAAGGCATTGTAATGATGAATTTAAGAGTCTATCATTTTGGTATTATATACCTATACAAGGATTTTTAAAGAATGACAATTTGATTTTATTAATTAAGAAATCTTTAAATAGTCAATTAATCTGTAATGTCAATGAAATATTCGGTGAAATAATTCAAGATCACTTATTTGGACTAAAAGTTCATCCTTCAATAATTCTTGGAAACTTCGAGGATATTTCCAAATTATTTTGTAAAGATTGGATTCCATCCTGTTGTTTATATGTTTCTCATTGTAATCAAGTAATATATTTTGGATATCTACCAAATTTAAATGAAATAAATTCTAATTATACCAAATTATCAGTGCATGGGAGTGATATTTTACGAAGTTATACTCACTATAAGAAATATAAAGATAGACAAGTCTTTTATGAGAATTTTGGAGGTATTTTATGTGATGATCCTGGATTAGGTAAAACATTGACAATTTTATCCTTAATATCTAAAACTCCCGACTGTTTATCTAAAATTGATATAGAAAATTTTAGTGAATCTGGAATTATTCATTTCCCACAAGGTGTTCAATATCTAGTAAGGGATATTCACAATGGCAATATTTCTTTTCTTTATGAGAAGAATAACCAGGAATGTATAAATAGATATTTAGGTGACAAAATGAACTATTTAGAATTTAAAGAAACATTAGAAAAAAGTAATATGGGAAATAGAAGAAAATATAGAAGCAATTTACAAAATTCTAGAATGAAAAGAGATATACTTCAGAGTAAGTCCACGCTTATATTAGTTCCAAATCATTTGATTCAGCATTGGAAAAGTGAGTTGGAGAAATGGTTTGCGGTTCCAAAACTCTCTGAATATGATTACAGTTTGAGGCAAGAACAAAACACAATACAAAATGAGGATAGTATGGAAATAAGGAGAAAACGTGTAAGATTTGATTTAAACAATTTAAATAATAAAAATGAAAGAGATTATTCGGAATCATACCCATCCAATAAATCGGATACATCTATTTTGCATATAAATAAAGAGGATCACACAGTATTCGGTAATTTATCAACTGGAGAAGCAAGAGTCTATAGCAAGGAGTTACTTAATAATAATCCCAATTCAGTATACTTAAGTCATAAAGAAGTTGAAGGTTATATTGGAGCAAATGAAGCTTTGCTTCAATCTCCAATATTTATATTTGATGATCCCAAAAAAGATGTAATACCAGATGCTGAAATTTTATCCAGATCTAATATAGTTATTTTGTCATATAGGATGCTAACTAAACAATTTCAGATGTGTAAAATTAAGAAGGAATATACCAGAGTATCTTCAAAAGTGCAGAAAAACTTTAGTAAAATAAAATCTTTATCTATGAATTCTGATAAATCATGCAAAATGTCTTATAACTCTTTAGATCTATCTAATTCTCAATTTGAGTATGTCAATAGTCCAATATTGAAGGTTAAATGGCTTAGATTAATTGTGGACGAAGGACATAATATAGGGAGTTCATCTATAACTTCTTCACTTTACAAACAGTTTATATTCAAAATAGAATCTAACTACAGATGGATAATGTCTGGAACTCCTTTACCGGTATCATTATATAAATGTATCAATACATATATTCCAAATATATTTGAATTCTTAAGATTGCCTATTATTTGGTCCAAAAAGAAGAATTGGAATTTAGGAGATGATATAAATAATGTTTTTAAAGTGTATAATTTACCAGAATATTCATCTTTATCAAATGGAGATCCTTCTAGTTCAAATTTAATTCAGGAGGATTTAATCATAAATGAACATAATTATTCAGATGACTTTATATATGACAAGTTTATCTCAGATAATATAGTCACCGAACCATCAAATTCAGTATTTAAATCAATTACAAAGAAATCAACTAGTGACAAACATGGTGATTTTATTTCTCCTATGGGACTTTTTGGCTTAATATTACAGCTAGGTTCTATTACTGTATATCATAGGAAGGATTCATGTTTGAAGAATTATCTACCAAGCTTAATTGGACCTGAGAAAGTTGTTTTACGTCCTTTCATTAAAAATGAACTTTTAGTTTATAATATACTTGTAGAATTACTGCAAAGAAATCTTTTTTGCACATTTTACAATACTGAAAATGTAGATTCTTTATTGCATACAAGTAATACACAGTATAGGCAGGATATATTATGGAATTTGCGTTTTTCTTCTGTACTTGGATTTATTGTAACTTTATCAAAACTTGAAGGGAATAAAGATCGTGGTATGGATTACATTTATAATATATGTAAAATACCAAAACTTTTTGTTAATTCTCACGATATACAAGAGCTTGAGTTGATGCTATTGAATACTCACCCTCTATATGTTAATAACTTATATTATGACATTTATTCAATGGACAGATTAAAATTTGTTTTGTATCTGTATTCAAGATTTAATGGTGCAGATTTAGATTTTGATTATGATGAAAGTGGGTTAATAGATAAAAATACATGTAATAACCTTTCATATGATAGTCATAGTAAAGCTTTATACAAATGTGATAGTTGTCAGAAGCCTGTAATATTTCCTTTAATAATTCCTTGTAAATACTTGCATCTTACCTGTATTAATTGTATAATGTTTAAACTAGGCTATAAACCAATAGAAGTCAAATGGGATTGTAGCGACAAAAATGAATATAATAATTTAAAGGGTTATGGAAATTTTCGAAGTTATATGAATAATTTGAATTGTAAGTATACACTTCAATGTAAAAACTCTAGTTATATTTCACAAAATATTATTGAGCATAATAAAAGCACCAGCAAAAGATACATTTGGCCTAAAAGAGCTGGGGTTAATTACTGCATCATTTGTGGACCTGAAATTAGAATTAATTCAGATTTTTTCGATAGGTTACAAGTACCTATACAAATTAAATATCCTGAATCAGTAGCTTTAAAGGATTATCAAAATCCTCAAAATAGGGAATTTAACACATATTCTAGAAATGATCAGCATAATATTATTCACAATAATGTAAACTTATGTGGTACATTTAGCAAAATACTTCCAGTTAGTATTTTAAATGCTCTCAGGAAATTGCTAATTGGATCTTTTGATGATCCAAGAATTGATTCTATATTAACTAGATTGTATACCGAAAAAATTGTGCAAGATACAGGTGTCAGAATTAACAATATGTATATATCTGGAAGTTATTTTGCAACTTCAGTGCACTCAGCTAATAATTTACCTGTAATTGCTTTAATATCTTTATCAAGTTCAAAATTACGTTATGTTATTCATTGCATATTAAATAATCTTGATACATATCCAAGATCAAAAATAATGATTGTATCTAATTTTTGGCAACAATTGGACTTTCTATACAATACTTTAAATATTTTTAATATTAGAACTTGTAGATTTTATCCTCATATCCCTAAGGCTGAATCACTATTTACAATTAATGATTTTCAAACTAAACCAGACATTTCAGTACTTTTACTTTCTGTGGAATTGGGTTCACATGGTTTGGATCTTTCCTGTGTATCCTTCATATATATTATTGATCCAATAACTGATGAGGGAATTGAAAAACAAACTATTGCAAGAGCATATAGAATGAGAGAAATTGTGAGCAAAGGAGGTGGACAGGTATTTCCCAAAGATATTAATTGTGATATTAATTGTAAATCTACTTCTTCAGAATATCTTTCATTCGTCAAAGTTACATATTGTCTTGTTGAAGATACAATTGAGGATATTCTTTATGATTATGTGAAGCATATGAGGAAAATACAATTTGATAATAAGTATATAAACAGTAGAAGGAATTTAAATATAAAACGTAAAAGATCCCATACAAATAATAGGAAGACATCACAAGGTGGACAGTCACATATAAGAGGATCATCACAGAAGCTAGAAAATATTCTAAATCCAATTAAAAATGACATAGAAATAACTGAAAATGAAGATTTAATAGATAACTTAGATCCAACACAAGCATTATTAAGGATCTTTATTAATAAATAGGTAAAAGATAATATTTGGCATCTTAAATATTTCAAAATAAATATTTCCAAATTTTAAGCTATATAAACCAAAATAATTATAAAAAAACTACACTGAACTAAATTAATATCTAGCCAAATATAATTAAGGGTTTTCCCTTAAGCTAAAAAAAGTTTAAATTGGATTTCTTATGATATATTCTTGTATAAATATATATTCCAAGCTTCAATATAAAAAATAATTAATTATAAATTTTATATTCTTTTATTGTAAATTCTTCTTCCTCTAAGAGCAATTCGAACTCCTACATTCAAGTCTTCTTCTTTACTCTTAATATATCTCACTTTTTTATTTAGATTCTTTATATATCTTATGAATTCTGCTCTATCATCTTCATTATAATCCAAATAGCTCGCATTAACTTTCTGAGATCTCAACTTTTTTTCAGTTTCACTTCTCTCTTGGTTATAAAATCTTTGATAAATTTTCCTGCCACCTCTAATAGCTCCAAGACCTCTCATAGGTCCAGTGGAGTTATTATCAATTAAATTCTTCTCTCTCATTAATTGAAATCTCTTATTAACTTTAGAATTAGATAATATAGGAAATCTTATATTACTCTCAGCAATCATTCTCTGAGCTTGTATAAAGTGTAAGTACTCTTCTTGTGGATCATCAAATTGTTGTAAATCTTCATGTATTGGAAGGAGTGTCCTTGGAATGTGTGAATATCGTCTTTGCGGTCCTGTCAGTGCCGTTTTATATAAATTTTTGCAAATACTCTCTAATTTATCTTTTCTTTCTTTTTCAGCATTTTTAGATTTCTGTAAAGCTTCATTGTATGATCTCCATGTTTTCTTAATACCTTCACCTTTATAAAGTTTATTTTTCTGTTCAAATATTTCACTTAAATCATAATCAATAATAACTGATTTCTCAAGTAAACCTGAATTTCTATTTGAGTTTAATAGATCCAGCTTATTTTCTCCCACATTTGAGGAATTCCGTAATTCTTCAGTATGAATTGTAGTTGATCCAAATGTATTAATATTCGATGTTTCCATACTCTTAGTAGGAAATATCTCTGTATGGTTATTTTTTGATGAATTCTCTACTTCCATAGAGGATATAGATGAACCCTGAGATTTGTGTGCTGTCTCAAGTAGCTCCTGATGTTTATTTTCCAAAGCCTTCATCATTTGATCAAACTTATCCCCAATAGCTCCTTCAATCTCATCTGCACTCTCTTCCATAAATTTTTGAACTGCAGCATCTTTGCAATCATTGTTTCTTGATCTTCTATCGAAATCCCAAGTACCTGACTCATCATCTGGACTATTTTCTTCCATCTCCTCAAAATAACTTGCCACACTTCCTTCTGGTGGGACCATGGCAATATTTTTTACCATGGCAATACCTCTGATACTAGTAATTACTTTAATTACACTTTCCTTCCTTGCATTACTTTCTGCATTCATCTCTCTCAATTTTTGGTGAAATGACTTTTTTGAATTATCACTTTGCAGTGGATCCATTGATATAGATGGATCATCCGAAGAATTCAAAGATTTCAGTTTGATCTGTTGGATAACCGGTAACTTGCGTAATAGCCATGGAAATTTTATTGGGATTGATTGATTTAAATATTTCGAATTGTTAACTGCAGTAGAGGGTGCTGCACAAGAATTCTTGCTCTTTCTCTTTATAGTAGGTACTACAGATGGATTTGATCTATTTAAATTATAGGATACCCCACTAGTGGAGTCATCAGTTATTGATAAATCATCTGCAGCCCCATATCCCATATGTGCATTTTCATGTGTATCCGAAAATCTCACTCCCATATTACCTGCAGAAGGTAATAATTTCAATTGTCTATATATGATAGATTCACTAGTATTGTAATCTTCCCCATATATTCCTAAACACTTTTCCTCACTTGGTATTGGATATTCTAGTTTAGTTCCCATACTTGGAAGAATCTTTGATTTCCAAGAAGGAGCACTTTCATATATAGAATCAGTATCTAACTCTTGCATTAATTGTACTAGAGGATTTCTATCAAATATCTGTTTATTCTGATGATAATCTCCCATTGAACTTCCTCCTAAAGTGCTGTATAATGATGAATCTTTTTTAATATCTGCAACTTCTGTAGTTGCATTTGCTATTGTAGCTACAAATAAGGGATATGCAGCTAACTGACGATCCAATTGAGTTTGTCCATATACATGTGTGGACAGATTCTCATAGTTCATTGAAAACTTCTTTGACTGCATTCTATCTAAAAATTTTGCAACAAATTCTGCTGCTTTAGCTTCAGTCACGAAATCTTTAAAATAGTCGTCTGCATTATCTCCTAAAGGAGAATCTGAATATTTATCATCATCAACAAGTTTATCTTCTTCACTTTCCATATTAAATAAGTCCTTATCTTTACTTCCCCCCTCTTTCGTATACTTTCTACTTATTGAAATCCAGACATCATCTTGATATTTGCTCTCACGAATAGGGGCTTCAACAGCCCCAGGTATCAAACTAAGTATTCTATACGACTTAGGTAAATTGGATGTACATTTCACTGCACCCTCCAAAATACTTCTTGAGGAATTTACAGCTTTATTAATTCTAGCAGCTACTCCCTGTTTAAGAACCTCAAAATTTCTCAAAGAATTATTTGAGTTCTGGAAGATATCTTTAGTATCTTTTGAGTCATTCATAGTACGTACATATCCTAAAAACTCCCCAATATCTTAATTACGTTCCAGTAAATATAATCAAATTAATCTAAATCTTATTGCATGTGGTTCCCATGTGAGCGCCTTTTTTTTAAAGTACTTTTAGAACTATAAATAAATATCATTTTCTATTCACAAGTATGGAAATTAGGACAAGCAGATAATATTTAGGATAATATTGCGCCCTTTATATTTATAGCTATGGAAGTTCATCTTCCATAATACCTTTGTAATACGAAGTAATTGAAACCAAGTTACTTTATAAAAATATTGTGGATTTATTTTCCTGCTAAAATTAAAGATTCCATTATATAGTATTTAATCAGATAAAATATATATTATATATAGTAGACAATATAGAATAATGATCTATTTATCTTTTATAAAAAAGTAAGTCATTCTGTATCCAAATATGTAAGTAAATGTTATTCAAAATATTGCTCTAATTGTCATTTAATTTTCAATATTTGCATATTACTACATATTTATATTCAATAGTATAGAATATAATAGTATCAGATATATAAGTTTGAAGTCTTCCACAATTGAAATCTACATTTAGAAGTTAAATATATTCTATAACCTACAACTCTGCTGATATAATATGTAATCAATTATTTCATCTATACAACTGTATTTCCACTTCATAAATTAATAACCAATATAAAGTTTCTTTATATTAATGTAATAATTCGAGAAATATATCTTGTTTTACTTTGTATTTGATGGTATATAGTAGCTTTGTTTTCCAAAATATCCACAATTCCTTAGAGCATTGGGTTCACTTGAAACAGTACATTCATGTTTAAATTCAGATTTATTTTTCTTTCTAGTAGATGTTTTATTCTTATATACTTGATCGTACAATTTTGATTGCAAATTTATGTTATTATTCTTAGTTCTACTCATTTTTACTGATTTATCTTGATTTCTTTTACAATTACTAAACATCTGTGAACTTGTAATGACATCTTTACTTTGTTCTCTAGTATCTTCAAGTGATTCCTTAAAATTATTAATATTAACAAAATAAATTCCTTGATTATTCACTTTTTTGTAATCTTCAATAGTTCCCTTAAGCTGATTATGTATAGAGTCAATTATATCGTTTACAAAGTGCCAGAATGACATAACTTGTACTGTAGAGCAAACCTCAGATACATTAGCAATTTTTCTAGATAAAACTTTATTTTCAAAAGAAGATATGAAATCACTTCCCTTATATGAGACATTTTGTATTGTATTTGAACTATGTAACTCAATCTCTTCTTCTAGTACTTGCCAGTATCCTTCACCAATATCTTTTTTTTGTTCACTCCACTCTTCAGTTAAATCTTGAGAATAACCCCCATAAGTGTCACCATAATAGCCAGAGTTTAATTCTTTATTGTTTAGTTCCTTCTTTTTAATTATATTCGGTTGAGTTAAATCTTCGTAATACCCAAATTTACCTGAATTATCTCCAAATACAACATTCAGAATAAATTGTAATAAAGTGATCAAAAGTTCAGATTTCATTTATCATATCACAAGTAATATTAATGAAAAAGTGCTCTATATTCTCTTTGCTAAGATTAGTTAAGCCTATTTTTAAAATAAGTTTCTGTACCTATAACCTGGGATTTCTAATATAGTATTAACTTGAAATATTGGGCGCCTATTATATTTTTATTCTGCAATAATCCACAATACTTGTAAAATAACAATAAAGTCTTTTTTTTCGTAGGTTCAAAATGCCATCTAAGTTCGCAAATAATGCATAAACGTGATTCTAACCAAAATATCTATAAATTTCCTGATGGTAGATTCCAAGAAGATCGGTTCAATAGGTTAAACCAAAGGTTAAATAGTATACATACTGGCTTTGATATTGTGAATGATAAAAATCCAAAATTTGTTAAACATTTAAATGAAATAGAGTCTCGCATTTCTGATATAAATAATGAGCTGAATGCTAAATATCAGACTGAAATAAGGCATATTGACAATCTTAGAGGGTTAATTATAAATGATACTGATGGCTATGACGACTTTACTAATGAAAGGACTCCAAATACTAATAGTAACAATTTTAATGTTTTAATGGCTTCAAATATTTCACAAGCTGAGTCTAGATTAAACCAAATACTAGAAAATGAGATTTTGAATAGAAAGAATTTAGAATGTCGTTTGATTGATATAATTAATGATAGAATAGATCATTTACAATCAGAGATAACTAGAAGAGATACTGAAAGAGAAGAATTGGATGCTTGTGTTAAGAGATTTGTAGACTTTGATATTCCACGCTTAAGTGATGCTATTAGAAATGAAATAGATAAATGTCAATCCTCAGAAAGTGAATTACTGAAGAAAATTGAAGTAGAATTTACCAGACTTCACGAAATGATTGAAGATGAGATTAAGACAAGACAACAGTCTATTGATGCATTGCTAGATTTAATGGAAAATCTTGTTCAACAAATTACATTGGATGCTCGAAATGACCGTTCCGATAGACAAGCTTCTGAGGATGTCCTAATGAAACTATTAGAAGAGACATTAACAAGGATCCAAGCTGCAACTCAATCATTATATAAAGAGGATAATAGTTTAGGTAATTCAAGTATCAACTCGAAATATTTTACGAATTGTATGAATGCTTCAAAATAATTCCAGTCTTTTCAATGTGCCAATACAAGATGACATAAATACAATTTCTAATATTTCAACAAGTCCCAGTAGCTTACCATCAAACATTATAAACAGTGTTAATTTGTCACATTCCTTATCTAGTAATAAGAATTCATTATATAGTTTACCATTGAGCTATTCAAAACAATTATCCATAAGTTTAAGTGACCAGAATAATGCAAATAATTTAAGTTATTCACACTGCAATTCATATAATCCAGCAAATATGACTTAGATATTCAGTGATAATTGATGAATTGTTTGTTACAACATTAATTATTCATATTTCCATTAGATCTATATAACCATAATGCTTTTTTTGTTATGAAATTTTAGATTCTAGAATTTGCATTGTAATTGTTTTAAAAAAGCAAATTATATATTACTCAGTCTTATTACTACCTTTTTTTCTAGTATAGTAATATTTCAAAATATACTCAATATAGTAATGATGTAATTTTTGACTATAATATATACTTTTGTAGGTCATATCGAAGAATTAATGAATTTAACTGATTAATTACATAACTTCTATCTATAAAGATATTTGAATTTAGTTGATACTTATCAGTATTGAATGTTATATCTTCTGTTACTGCTTCTACTATCATATGAAGCCTTCTTGCTCCAATATTTTCTGTATAGCTATTTAATTCAAATGCAATTCTTGCCATTTCTTCAATTGAGTCATCAGTAAATGTCAAATGTATATTTTCAGCTTCTAATAAAGCTGAATATTGTTTTAACAAACTATACTTTGGTTCTTTTAGTATTCTTATATAATCTGCATATGTTAATGCCTCTAACTCAACTCTAATTGGTAGTCTCCCTTGCAACTCTGCAATCATATCACTTAATTTTACATTATGAAAAGCACCACTAGCTATAAATAAAATATCATCCGTTTTTATATCTCCAATTTTTGTTGCTACTACTGTACCTTCAATTAATGATAATAAATCTCTTTGCACTCCTTCAGTAGATGCATCTGGACCATTAAAGTGGCTATTTTGTTTTATGCAAATTTTATCGATTTCATCAATGAAAACAATCCCTTCTTGTTCAGTACTTTCTATTGCTCTTTTCATTAAAAATTCTGAATCTTGAAGTAGTATTGAATTGATTTCATTTTGAATTAAAATACTGCGAGCCTCTGCAACAGTTACTTTTATGTGATTTGAAACTTGATTTTTCACACTATTGTTAGAGTACTTTAAGTTACCTGAATGTCTATTTGTGAAATAATTAGTAGTTATGTTACTTTTCTCATCTATATTATAGATATTATCATCACTAAAATTAAAGTTAAAGATACCATTATTATCTTTGCTATATTCATTAAGATTACACATGGATTTATATTCATTTAACTGTAAACCATCAGGAATACAAATATCGATAACTTTATCATTTAAATATCCATGACGAAGGTGTTGTAACCAAAAAAGCAATTCATTTGTGCTAATAGAACTAGGTGATATTGCTAGTGATATTAATATAGCTTCCAAAAGTTTCTTTTCAACAATTTTGTTCACAAACTCTCTCATTTCACTTTGTAATTTAAGCTTCTGTCTTTTCAACGATATTTCAGCCAAGTCTTTTATTATGTTATCAACATCTTTACCATGAAAGCCTACTTCTGTAAATTTTGTGGCTTCTACTTTAATAAATGGTGCATCAACAAATTGCGATAAACTCCTTGCTATCTCTGTCTTGCCTACACCCGTTGGTCCTATTAATAGAATATTCTTCGGAGTAATAGAACTACGTAAAGAAACATCTTTAATTTTTTTTCTTCTTAATCTGTTAAGTAGAGCATTAGCCACTGCTCTTTTAGCCTTTG
Source organism: Cryptosporidium andersoni (assembly GCF_001865355.1). Taxonomy (NCBI): domain Eukaryota; phylum Apicomplexa; class Conoidasida; order Eucoccidiorida; family Cryptosporidiidae; genus Cryptosporidium; species Cryptosporidium andersoni. The sequence goes on from NW_027122858.1 coordinate 84,211, forward strand.
TTTGCCCAATAATATATTCATCCAAATACTGTACTATATCGCTTGGGCTTATGTGTTTAGAGTTATATTTTTTTGAGAGTCTTAAGACTGGAATTGCTATATTTGAAGTATTAGCTATTCGAACTTTTTTTAGTTCATTTTCTTCTATATCTACTATTTTAGTTTTATTACTTTGCCTTTTATTTGATCTTGTATCTCCGATATATACATTTGAGCATGTTATACTATTTAGATTTTGTAGAGAGATAGTGAAATTATGTGATTCAAATCTATTTCTTAATTTTATATCTGAAATACCACTAAATTTGTTATATTTATTAAAAAATACTCCATATATTTCCAGGAAAAATAGTATATATTTTTGAATTTGATATACCCTACTTAATTTATTATAGGGAGTGCTATATACCAGTTTCAAAAATCTTTGTAGTTCCATCTCTTTATTTAAAGTCCATATATTTGATATATAAAATGTTTTATATAAGTTTTTGCTTTTATTTTAGGATCTCTGATACAACTAATAAAAAATATTCATCATGCAAATTTTTCTTATTGGATACCGCCAGTACCCATATACATGCAAGTTGCAAAGAAAAACATGCAAGTTTTAAGTATCTAAATATTAGGAAAATTTCAATAAATACTCTAATTATAGAAAAAATTGAAATGTTTAATTGGATTCTACTACTAAGATAAAAATAAAAATAGAAAGATTACAATTACATGTTATTTAACAGAAAACGTACCCGCTTACCATGATGTTAAGAGGGAAGGAATTTCAAAACTTAAGAATTATATATTACATTGTTTATTGAGTAAATGAATTATAGATAGGATTTTTAATTTACTTGAACACGATATTATTTTAAATTATTGGTTTATTATATGGTAGCTGTTATTAATCAATCTTTTGTTGAGCTATTATTCTTAATTGTGGCATTTCTAGGAGCTATATCATGCCTTTGTCGCCCAGATTATAATTTACCATTATTTACCTTTGTATGGTGGAGCTATTTTAATTTACCTGAATTTCGAAAGAATCAGCACCAAAGATATATTCGAAGGTTTATCTTATTATCTTGTATCCAGGATATAATTTATATTATTTACTGGACTCCTTTATGGTTTTCATTTCAATGGAAAACAAATGAACCTTCTACATTTTCTTGTCATATACTAGTTACAATGTCTAGTATAATAAATGTGTTACTTAAAGTTACGATACTCTTCATACTGCGGGGAGGATCAGGATCTAGTATAGTAACTGTAACAAACACATTATAAATAATAGAGAAAATATCAAGATATTAAATAAATATTTCCTAAATTAAGTCCTAACTGATTTAAATATTAGTCTAGTGAATTAAATCTTAATATTTCAATCTATTACTGTGCACTAAAGTTCATCTCTCTCTTGTATTAATTCAGAATCAAATTCATGATGAATTTCAGAAAGTTCTGGATTATTTTCATTCATATCTAAATTATCTAGATTGTCTAGATCATATTGAGATCCCTTGGAATTAACCATTGATGACAGCATTTGTAACACTGAATCCATCTCTGCAGTTTGATCACCAGAGATATCTCCAAATAAATTATTTTTTCCTTGTTCTCCCATCAAAGATATAAGCTTTTGTATCATGTCATCTGTAATCTCCACTTCATCTTGATCAGTATCGAAGTTTTCATCATCTATTTGTTCATCATCTATTTGTTCATCACCTATTTGTTCATCATCTATTTGCTCATCCTCCTGGTCATGAATCTCATGGTCATGGTCATATTCATCATGTTCAGTTTCCTTTTCCTTTTCATTATCTCCAAATTTCTCTGTACATTCTTCAGATGTCATTCCATATTCTTTATGACCAGTTTCAGCAAAGTAGTCTTGTGGATATCTAAAGATTTCACCATAGTCAGTAAGTCCAGACTGTATATAAATAACGAAGTTCTCGTTTATAAACTTTGTTGGAAGAGATGTTGCATTAGCATGCTGCTTAGTTGCATTCTCATGTGTCTTTAAAACGTCTAATAACTGGTTATATGAATCTTGAATTAAATCTCTCATCTCTTTATTCTTTAAAGCACGTATTAAAATTGTTGCATTTATTTCCTTGAAATCTTCGACATTTATACCAAGTATTTGTAAAGCATCTCCATTTTTATTTCCTAGTGATTCTGTAAATTCTGTTAATATATCCTTATTTTCTTTTAGTTTTCTTAGTTCATCTTTATCCAAAACACCATCATGGTTTATATCATTACTTTCAATAAATAAGTGGATTCTTTTGTAAAATTCTCCTGAAAGTGTGTAATCATGTACAAGATTGTAATACTCATTAATTTCCAAAACCTCATCCTTATTTAGATCCATTTCAAAAAATAACCTAATATAAAAGTCATGAAGTCCATCATCTTCTTCATCTCTCTGAGATTCGGGACTAAAGTGGTAAATAAATTCCTCAAATTCCACAATGTTATCTTTATTTTTATCAATAAAATTGAATTCAGCAGCCGCATCTCTGAATGTAGATCTATTTCCTAAATACTCAAGCCACTCAGTAATCTCTGATTCATCTAATACATTATTACTGTCTTTATCTATAAGCTTGATTAAATTATTAAATCTCTCTAGTAACACTTCCTCATTTATAGTTAAAGTTTTAAGCCATTCTTTATAAAGCTCCTCATTATTTGCTAGCCTAAGTAAGGAAGATACATTTGAAGTGGAGTTTCCAGCTCTTAAGAATATAACAATAAGAAAATTTAAAATTAAAACAAAATAAATCATTTCCAACAATATTATTTACTTCGCGTAATTCGTGATTCGTGTTATAGCCATCCCCTTTAATACCCGGGCTCTATTTGGAATGAAGGAGTATAGTGAGGGTAAGATGTGTGCAAAATCCGATACACCTAGGCGGGTTGTCTCATTATTTACATGTAAAAATATGTTTAAACTTTAGTCTAGAAATTGTCAACTTTGTTATTAAATAAACACCTTCTATTACACAATATAATAAAAAAAAGTTAATCAAATAAATGTAGAATTTTATATTAAGAAATAATCTGTTTTTTCCTTGTCTAAGAACTTTAAAGGTTATCCAAATCAATTAACCTAGAGAAGAGTTATGACGTCGTCATTATCAAGTATAAAATTATCTTTAAGGTTTATATAATTATCAATTGAGTCTGGACCCATATTATCACCACAAAATACAAAATCTGATAAAGTAGTACATATATAGGATGATACTTTAGGAGTACCAGGATTGTATTGAGAAGACTTTGTAATATCAACATTTGGATCAAAGTCCAAATATGTTGAAGTAGATGATGATGGGGATGATGCTAAGATGACATTATTGTCAATATCATGATATTTCATGAATTGAGGATCTGAAGTTAATGGCCAAGGAGCATCACATTGAGATAATGATACTGTTGGATTAATAACTACATTTGAGTTTTTAAAATCAGATATTGAAGGCATTACCATATCAAAAGGTAATGAGGGTATATTATTATAGTTTTTCTCGGGGCCAATTGAAGCAGGGCTAGATACTGTAGTTGAAGTAGTACTATTTGTAAAATTAGTACTTGATGCCAGATATATATCACTAAGTGGGATTTTATTATTAACTACTTGTTTTTGTATATTACAATTTGTTATACAGGTATATTTCGGTTTTCTTTCAGTATGATTATCTATTAATAGAGGAGATTCAGTGAAATTATTTTTATATATATCTATGGGTTTATATTCTTGTTTTCGAATCTCTTCATGACCATCAATTCTTGAGGTTTCATCATAAACTAATAATTTATTATTGTTCGAATTATGAACATTATTTATAGATGATTTATTTGCATAATTAGAGTCATCTTGAAGTAACCATGTGGGTACAATTCCATCTGATGCTGTAGAAACTAGCTTTGAATCCATCAGTACTGTCGAGGGAGTTATACCTCTAACTTTTTTTAAAAAGTATTTCTGTGCATGGGAACGTATTTGAACTAAAGTTCTACTCTTCACTTCTTGCTGAACTAAGGTCCAATTTCTCCCAAATTTTTTTAAGGCTGCAACAAAACGATGATGTTCTTCATCAGTCCATTTCCCAACATTTTGACCTAGAACATATCGTTTCTTCCGTGTTATTTTATCATAACACTCATCCTCAATACCATCATATCTTCTTTTAACATACTCACCGGATAGAATATCCTCTTCATTATAACCAGAAATATCATGTTCAGAAGACTCATCGCCAATAATATAATTCATCATACTCAAAAAAAGTACTAAATAACTAAATCCTTAAACTGCAAAAACCTGATTCACCTGACAACCAAATAAGCTTCTTCTAATCTACAGCTTGTACTCTTATATATAACCTGAATTAATAAAGTATCTTGCAATAATTAATATATTCTTCAATGTTTGTACTCAAGTAAATATGCTAAGCTTTTGTTTGATTACATAGAATTTTCAGCCAGCTAACAATATACTATTTCTATATACTCATATATCAGAAAATAAGTTTAAATACTCCCTTTAACTACAGTTTCTGATAATATACTTAGATATTTTATATTTTATTGAACTTTTATTTTATTACCTTCTTGTTTTATTTATTACATATAACTTTACATGGATATATATATGCGCACTGCACAGCACCATGTACTAAGCTCTACATTTCAGTACATCTGTGACCGATATAACAGACAATATCTCTATTGGGCTATTTAACCTATTTAGTATTTAATATAATAAGAGACATGAAACGTATACGTTTTCTAGCTAATTAAACTCTTAAATTAAATAATTAAACGGTACCTGGTAAGCATACGTTCTGTCTAATATGGTATCGGCGCATTGGAACAAGCGCCACATGTGGGGTAAATTTACATGTTATTAAAAGTACTCCAAATAATTCGAGTTTTTGCATTAGAGCCTATAACTCTATAAAATTTAATTAGTCCAGATAGGTTACCAATACAATATATATGTGTACTCAATTATTAGTAAGATTTATTCTTAAATATGCTATTATTTAAATTGTATAATAAAATTAAGTAGAATGAAAGAAAAGAGGTACACAATGTAAATGTTTATATATTAGAATTAAAACTTTTAATGACACTTGAAGACTTTTCACGTATTAAAATCCCTGAACCCATGTTGTTTCCATTATTCATATTACTTCTTAATGCATTTTCAGGACTGGCTCTCTTCACTTCAACCCACTGTCCATCTATGTAATGCTCATCATAGGCCCTAATAATATCATCCACGATACTTGTACTTGTAAAAGTCACAAATCCAAACCCTATTTATGAAAAAAATTAACAGCTATTTTAATTTTACAATAAATATTTTATTTTTATTTCTTACCTCTCCCAACACCGCTTTTCTTATCACACATCATTACACAATCACTAATTTGCCCAAACTGCTCAAAATATCTTCGCAATATATCTTGTGAACATGTAGTAGGTAAATTACCTACAAAAATCTTTTCAGTACGAAACATTGTACCTTGGGTATTTTCAGCAGTCAGATCTTCTAGCTTGTCATAATATAATCGACAGTTTACTTCTTTACCCATAATAACATGAGGGGATCTTAATATAGATTCAACTATTCCACCTTCAGAAAATGAAACAATTGCAAAATACATTATTGGAATATATTGACAACTTTCGACATTTCCAAATTTTTCAAAGTGACGAATAATAGCTTCTATATTCTCAATTATTAAATAACAATTCAAATTTAATTATAAGATCTTTCAACTTCAAATATAAAACTAGAACTTACCTTTAGATATATTTTCATCTAATCCATCTACTAGTACCTTATTAGAAATTTCCAAAATATTCTTCCCCATTTTTTTATTGCTTGTACTTAGATGTCACTTATTGACTACTATGGGTTTATAAATTTATGTTAAAAATGAAGTAAAGTGAAGATATTCGGGTAGATTTTAGAGTATTAGATTATTTTTTTGTTTTGTAAGATTTTATTTCAGACTAATTTTAAATTTGGACTTTTTTTCTAGTCCTTATTTTCTACCTTTTTCTTAACAATGTGGGTATCCAAGATAGTAACCCACCGAATTATAGCGCTCTTTTCATGCACTGAAATCTATTTCCAGCGCTTCTTATTGGGGTATCCACTAATAAATATGTAAATGTGGGTAATACTGTTTCTAAAAGAAAAGAAGATAGTAGAAAATTCTTCGAAAAAATCAAACATATAGAGTTCTATAACCTCTCTAAGTAGTAGTATATAAATTCCTATGTATATTAAGAAAATGTGTTTGTTTATATATTTAGTAACTGCAATATAACAAGTCAAGATACACAAAAATATCCAGAAAACAAGATCAGTAGCTTCAGTTAAAGTAACTTAAGTGTTGTATGATACGTGAACTTGCGAATCCCTTAGATATTTATGTGATTTTCAAAGTAATTAGTGGATCTCCTTCATATACCCTATATCTAAATAATCTAGTGAATATATCTTCTTAAAAAGTCATCTTACTAATGTAATACTGAATGGTCTTAAGTAAACATATAAAATTCTGCACGACAGGTCCCTAGAAATAAAAAAAAAAAAAAAAGACCCTCAATTTGATGATTTTGACCAACGATTCAGCATTAACTTTTGTATTGATAATAATGCCTCTCTAGCAACCTCTCGGTTTGGTGATGTCATCAAAGCCATAAGAATTTCTTTAGTATTAAATTTACCAAGTACTTGTTTACCCATTGGATGTAATCGAGCAAATTCTCCAATATCAAAACAAGCTACAGCTAAAGTTGTTGGATCCTCGCAAACTTTCACAAGTTGTGCAAGTCTCTTGATTGCTGAAAATTCATCAACTTCAAAATTCATAAAATTTTCATGCCAAAACTTTTCTGTATGAAGAAATGACCATTTAAATTGCTTTTTATCAAGTTCGAGGCAGTATCTATCAAAATTAGAAAATTGTTTTAATTTATTATTAATCATTATTTGACCTTGGCGAATTTCCTCATATATATCAGGATCTAACCACTTTTCATATTCAAGAATTGTCAAGTATTGTAATAAACCCAGGTCAATTATACTCTCAACAGCTGTATCATTATCCACTACATTTTTAAGTACATTCAGTGAAACTCTAACAACCTTCTCAGAACGACAATCAACAATTGAATTTGTAATGCTTCTAATCAAATTCTTCTCAACCAAAATTGGAATTGTATCTTTATTAAATGAGATTAACCATACTATTACACATGCCTTATATAAGTGGGATGTTACAGAGGTACTACTGAGATTATTTAGCAAGAATTCGATTACATTAGGGTATAATAAAATTATCATTCTATATGAATCAACTTTAACAAGATTTCCCAATACATCCAGAATCCCTATATTAGAACAATGAGAACGAGCTGAAGATAGAGATTGTAACTTTCTCGATATTATATCTTCATTTGAGGTTTGCTTATCAGGTTTGGACATATCTCCAGATTCAATTTTAGGAATCATAATTCTCTCAAGTAAAGTTAAAACATTTTCTAATGAAAATATTCCTTCATTTGCATGACTCATTAACCCAGTCAAAAAAAATAACAGTTTATCTGTTAAATATGTATCAACTTTTGGACGATCTAAGAATGCCATGAATTTGTCAAATATTGGTACTCCCTTTATAATTTCAATGAATCCTTCATATTGACCAGCATCATCTCTAACTAACTCATAGAGCATTGTTAAGACATATTGGGATGGTTCCAAGTCAGGAGTAATACTTAAACAATTTAACATTAACTGTCGCAATTGTTTGTTTGAACCTAATAATTGACTTCTAACTAGCAGAGATTGATTATGTAATGCCATTAATTTTATTGAAGAGCCAGGGGGTAAAGCACCAGCTAGTTCATATTTCTTCCAGTGTGGTACATGACTTAGTATTCTTGCTCGCTTCTCAGCCGTTGAAGTATGCTCAGAAGTTGCTAATTTACCTATCAGTTTAACCTGTTCAGTAGACCTCATATTCTATATTGTCTCAAACTAAAGTCAATCTTAATTTGGTATATGAAGAATCTAATTTTGGATTTCTTTAGTATCTATGAACAATTTAGTTCTACAGTATTTACTATTAAAAAGCAGCCGGGAAAGACGTTGGCGGGTTCAAAGCGGAAATAGTAAAGATAGGCTATAAAGAAAAAGATCTCAAATTATTTCTAAAGGGTAGAAGAAGATGCAATTAGTGGATAATTAAGTTCAAATTAGTACCTAAAAAAACTAAGTTATCAACCACCAAGTAATAGAGACTTCGCTTTAAGAGTAGAATCTTAGATAAGTCATTGTATATTCTTTAAAGTTTGTTAAAACTAACAATTTCACATGATTGTACTAAACCATGCTCTTCAACTTCATCTTCATCTTCATCTTCATCTTTGGTATCATGTTTAGCATTGAACTTTCTAATTTGCTCATCTGTCATCCCCAAAGTTTCAATCTTATCGATAATATCCTGTGTATTAACAAGGTCATCAATAATTGTAGCTCCCATTTGAAGTTTAAATAGGCCAAAAGCTATTGGGACTTTCTTCTCAGTAGAAGAAAATTCAACACCTTCAATCTTAATGTCCCTAACTAATTTTGCCACTTTATCTAAATCTACATCTAGAGAAGATGGCTTGATTTCTAAGACGAGAGATGACTTAGTAGCAGGTTTTTCCTTTTTCTTTTCTTGCAAAGCCTTTTTCTTTTCCTCCATAATTTTCTTGATATCAGCTGCACTCTCATCATCATCTCCAAATAGATCAAAGTCATCATCGGGTTTATTTGATTTCTTTTCATGTTTGGAAGTGCATTTATTATCACTTTTGCAATCTGCTACATATTCTTCAGTTGGAAATAAAGATAGCTCTGTTAGAGTAAAATGTCTCATATGTTCAAGATAACGACAAATATGGGGAAAACTGCAATATTTAGTACCAGCCAATAATAATTCATTCACTAAATTACAGTCATTTTGGGATGGATTTGCACCATTAAAATAAGTTCTAGTTGATAAGAACTCGTTAAGTTTTTCTTTACCTTCATATGTTGACAAGTTACCAAATTCTTTAATTTTCAACATTATATTATAAACCCGTTAATAAGATTTATTTTAAGACTTCTTTTTAGATAATCCAATTATAAGCACAGTAGAATTGTATTATATTTCAGACAGTAACAGTGCTACACTCAAGGGGGCGCTTTTGAGGGGTAACTTACCGCCTAAGTATCATTTGTCTCAGTCCTGAAGTCTAAGCAGCAAAAAAAACATTAGACCCCGTTATATAATGAAGCGCTACCAATTTTTTTTTTTTTAGGTAGATTTGTATAAATACTTATTTCTGGGGAAAGAATTTAATTATACACTAAACTAAATTATCAATAAAAAGAAAAATTAGCTATAAAAATGTAATTTAAATTATTTGCTAATCATATTTTTAATATGGAATAATCTTTATTAAATAACTTCTCATTATTATTTGTTATTGGCTATAAAATGCATGCAATCGTAATTTAGAGATAAAGTTTACAGCGCTATTTAATATTGATATATATATATATACTTAATTATATACTTAATAAACCTTTGACACAATATTTGATGCATTTTTACTGTAAATATCTGCTAAGACTTAATGAAGAACTAAAGAGTGTTGCTAATCAGTCTTTATGTACTTAAATATGGAAAACTGTAGATTATTTGACAATATCTATAATATTCTAAAAATAAACAACAAAGTGGCCTTTTGCTGGAATATATTTAATTATGTAGATTGTTATTCTGAAATCAATAAATATGACATTTGTGATTTCGAATCCATAATTCCTTCTGAAGGAAATATCAAATGTAAGTTATTTTACAATAATATTTTATAAAAATAAATTTGTAAACATAATATTAATTATCTAAATATAAAATTAAATATTAAAAAATAATCAGATACTAAGCATATAATAGCTCGTTTACCACTTTTGGAAGAAAATATTGAGTTTGAAAAAGAAGATATATACAAACCACAAGTTATAGATGAGAATTCTAATCTTAATTTTAAACAAGATCTAAAGTTATCTAACTATAATATATACAATAAATATGAGTCTCCCGAAACAGACATATCTAGTACTCGTAATATAGGTATATTATAGGATATTTTATTCTATTCTATGATCTTCTTATAATTTATACTTATTTACAGATTTTGTAGAAGATTTAATCGGTGATTGGGTATTAGATAATGAGCTTTCTGAAGATTTAGGACCACTTCTAACTTTTCTAGGAGTAGGTATAATGAAGAGAAAAATTGCTAATAATGGAAATTTTATTTTGAAGGTGGTAAGAAAACATGAAACTATTTTGGAAATAATTTTACAACCATTCCTTGGCCCAAGTCAAGTAATGACATGGAACTTAGCTGGAAAAGAATATTATGAAAAAAATAGTGAAGTTGGATTTTGGAAGAATAAAATAAAAATAGTAAAGTTTAAGCATCAAAGGACAAATGGAATAGAGGTATATGCTTTACAAGCTATTAGAACTAATGAAAAAATTAATGGTGCATTAATAGAAACTAGATGGTGTCAACCACATCCATTATATAAAAGAATTAAATATATTAGATATCAGTAAGTTAATAAAAGATGCAAAATACAAGAATTTTACTTATTATAAATAATATATCTTGAATTTCCTATGTATTTATAAATTATTACAATTACTTAAATTATATTCTGATACTACAGATTGTTTGAAAATGGTCAACAAATTATGGATATATTCAGAGCATTTAAACCTCAAAAATAATAAAGACTAAATACATTCTGATTATATTAATGTAGTAAATACCAAAATTATAATATTTAATTATTTATATATAAATTTTGTATATATTCAAAAATAACTTTTATTTTAAAGGTATAACTCATTAATAAACTTGAAATTTTCTGAATCAAATACAGCATTTCAATTATAAGTTATAATACTTTGATATTTTCATCAGATACACTATCTTTATTATACCTATAAAATGTTGAATAGAAAATCAATGGAAATAAAATCGTTGCATCACCAAAAACTTTTATAGGAGCTGATTTTTCTCTGATTTTACCCCAGCTAATAGCTTCATCTGGTGAGGCACCAGAATCTGATCCATCGTACTCAGTTGCAGTTGAAATATATACGGCATAATCAGCCCCATTGCGCATTAAATTTGCATTACAAACATGATGTTTAGGCGTACCACCACCTAAAATAATAATTCCACTCTTTTTAATTCTTAAAGCTATATCGTTGATATGCCTGATATCCTCAACAACATCAATCTTTAAACCCTAAAGAAAAAAAAAAGTTAATTGATAATATATCTGAATACTTAGAGTATGTAATAAAGACATATGCTTAAGTAAGTTGATGAATTATTCAATTCATCGTGTTAAATCTACTTTTGTTATTGTTAACTTACAGGGTTTCTATATGTATGAAAAAACAAATTATCACCAATAGATCCATCAGTGATACCAGGGCAAAATACAGGAATTTCATTTATATAACACCAATAATATAGTGATTGCTCATTATTGATTTTTCTACCTAAAAAATTTATCATTTTTGAAGGAGTCCAATTAAATGAGTCCTTCTTTTGTATTTCAAGCATTTCATCAAGTAATGGTTGTAACCATGATTCAAAATCTACATAGTTCTGATTAGGTACTAATAAATTTCCTATTCTATTCCAGCCTTTGTTACGTAAATATGAACCTTTCATAGAAAAATCACCAAGATATGTATTTCCATGAACTTTGATGAAATCTTCTTCAACTCCTCCGGCTGAAGTGACAATTACATCAACCAGTTTATTTTTGGCTAAGTAAACGAAAAGTTCTCGCAATCCTGATGATATCATATTTGATGTAAAACTTAGCCAAATTGTGCACTTTACACTTTTCCGAAATTCCTTATTGTCATATGGAGGATATTCATCACTATCCATTGGATCATCTGATAATCGCCATTCTAACATTTTATTGACTTCTTCTATTACTTTTCCTAAATTGGATGCCTGAAATCCCATGGAATTTAGATTCTTTGTATAATCCTCAATTGTGATATCTTTATTCTTAAGGTGTGGTCCAGTAATTATCTGATTATTGTCAATTGGATCACTATGAACTAAGATATTGGAAATAGCTTCTTTTGGTACTCTTTGCATATTACCTATATTCATGTATAAAATATTATTACACTTTGACTATTACTACCCTTATGATTACGTGCAGTTTATTATAGTCTAAATAATATAAATATGACTAAATAGTACTTTGAGTATTAGCATGACGCCAAAGTATTTTGGCGTCATGCTAGTATTACTTGAGTAATATATAATTTCTAGATATTATCTACAATCACTTTATTGTAATATTAACATTATAGGAACTTTACATGTTATTAAATAAAAAAGTCTATTCAAAACTAATATTGCAGAATATTTATGTTATGTAAACGTTTCACAAAGTATAATGATCAATATCACAACTAATTAGAGGAATCTAATTGATAATATAAGTACTACTTAGTATTAATACAAAATACAAATATATTGTTAGATTTAATTTGTACTAGACGATTTACAAAATATCTCAGTTATTGTTAAATACAAAAATATTATACGTTACTTTTTGATATCTCATAATTTACCGTCTAATACTCTTAAAGGCGCGAAATTTTGTAGATTTTTTATGATAGCTTACACAAGAGGTATATATACAAGTCTATAATATTAAATATAACGAAAATTTGCCGCTATTTCCAGATAGCTAGTATAGAATAGACTGTAACATATTACAATAAATAAGTGTAGATATAGTATATATATTATTATATTACCTTTAGTAGTAATAATATATTAATATTAAATACGTATAAATGCTAGCTTAATTATTAAGTCTAGTCTTAGGTGATTATCAAGACCTCTCCTAGTCAATAAATTACCCCCCCCTTCCCCCCTTTTTAGTAGTGTCCCCTCTGTATAGAAATTGGAGAACCCTATGTAATGTTCACCCATTGGTTACTCGGGTGAAAATTAATCAAGTAAATTGGAAGCTGGGACTTGATATATATATGACAACTGAGCAACAACATCAACGTCATATCGGTGATAAAAAACGAAATAATAGAAGGCCTCATGAGAAAACACCAGCTTCTGTGACACCGCAGCCTACTCCTTTAACTGGAATAAATAGAAGTAGACAGAAGCATAGTAATAACAATGGTGCAAAGGTATCCAGTGATACACTCTGTGGTAATCAAGGTGATATGAATAACAAACACAAAGTAAATCGTAATTACAAGAATATTACGAACTATGGCTCTAGTGAGGAAAGTAGTTGGGATACTTTGAAGGATAAGAACAGGTCTGGTTTAGATAGTCACATCCAATTAAGAAGAAATAAGAATCATGGATATACAAATAAACAGAATAGTGCTAATTTAGAGAATCAAAAGCTGCAGAAGTTACAATCAGCTAGTGATAACCACAATCCTGATACTATGAATAAATCCCAGAAATCTTCAAAGATCAGTCACAAAAAGGATTTTCACAAAGCAAAGGAGTCTAGTCAACAGGTAGTAAATAGTAATTGCAATGTTACTCCATTAAGAGACTTGAATGATTTCCACAGTAATAATGATGCTAATAATGTGGCAAGAGTTTCCTATAATTCCCTCGGGAATAACTTGCAGATGAAAGATATTGGTAATAATCATGGTAAGGGATCTAGTAATAGACAAATAGATAACACACCTACTGATATGACAATGTGCCAGTTAGATAAAGATTCCAATTCAAAATATTTTGCAAAGGATCAACACTATCGCCTCACTTCTAATAATACAGGGAGACAGCCTAATACTGGCTATTCTAGATTCCGCTTCCAAGCTTCAGGTAGGATTAATAATAATAATAATAATAATGCTCCGAAATTAAAACCAATAGATATAAACAATAATAATGGAGCTAGCAGCATATTAGATGAAAATAAAAAGAGAAAAAGTAGGAGGAGATACTATAAAGCTAATTCGAAGGATAAATCTCGTAATGATAATGTCGGGTCACCTCAAAATGTTTCAATAGGTAAAGAGAAGTTTCAAAATAAGGGTGAGAAACTTATAAAAGAACAAGCTAGTGAAGACACTACAAATATATGTGTAGATCCAATTTCAGATACAGCAGATATAGACAACAACCTAAGACATTTGGATATAAATGCAGATGCGTCTGTATCGTTACAATTAAAGGAAATTCCTAAATCTGAACTTAAAATAGTGGATACTACAGTTATAGAAGCACCTATGAATGTGGAAGTATTTGTAGCTCAGTCTAGTGGTTCAACTGATATGTCATTAAATAAAGATGAGATAAATACTACTGTATCAACTTCTGGAGGTTTATGGCGTAGAGGAAATGGAACAATTCATACAGACTCATTGGAAGGAGTGCGCCGACATGTGAAAAGCTTATTAAATAAAATAACAGTAGAGAAGTTTACTGTTATAGCAGAGAAACTAGCTTTGTGTATAGAGGAATTACAAAGTGTTGAAGAACTGGAAGAGCTTGTAAAGCAAGTTCTTGATAAAGCAATTACAGAACCTGATTTTTCTGAAATGTATGCTGATCTATGTCAAGTTCTAAAGTGGCGTAGCCCATTATTGGTAAAGGAAAATAAAAGTGTGATTAGCTTCAGTAAAGCGTTGTTAATACGCTGTGAATATGAATTTAAGAATTTACCTAAAAATATGCGACCAACTGAAGAGGAAATTGAGTTATATGGTAATGAAGAACTTGTCATTAAATATAGGAAACTCAAAGTACATGTTTTAGGGATAATACGATTAATAGGTGAATTATTTATACGAAAAATGTTCCCAATGAGAAGTTTAAATGAGCTTGTTTTTGATTTAGTCATGCTTCAAGAACATCCAGATGAATATGCAATCGAATGTTTATGCCAATTAATTATGACTACTGGATATTACCTTGACTCAAATGAAAAGTCTCAAATGATTGTAGACCAGTGGTTTGGTCGACTGAAGGAATTACAGAAGTCACAAATTTCTACAAGACTAAATTGTCTTATCCAAGATGTTTTTGATTTGCGCAAACATAAATGGGTAAAGAAAGTTCACAAACAAAAGGCAAAAGCTTTTGCTGATATACTTAAAGATATTGATGTTGAAGATGTTCTTGGTGGTGCTGCAATTGCTGCTCAATATGGTTCAGTTGTGGTTGTTGGAGAACGCTCTAACCTTGTCGGTAATGCTACATACAGTAATTATATGACTGCTCAAGAAGAATTGTACATATCTAGACAGAGAAGTAATCAAAGTACAGCAATAAAGTGAAGTTATATAAGATAACGAATAATGAAGTAAAATTCAATAAGATTATTTTCATTCTATTTCCTGAGCTTTACCTCTTGCTAATATTACCACTTTTTTTTTTTTTTTTAATTGGCCATTTCTTTAATTGAGTAGTGATTAGATATAGTCAATATATAGTGATTTTGTACATACTTTTTTCATATCACTAATTTTACCCAATATATTATTAAGATATTCTTTCAATCTGTTATATCAAGTTAGGACTGAATTTGATACTACTTGTATATGGGGGACCTCGTTCATTCCTTCTAAATGAATTGAAATGCCACCCTCACCTGGCATTTTTCCTTGTAAGGCTGTGCGAGCTTCTTGTTCTAATGGTGATATACCAGATATTTCACTTCTCATCTCCCCAAGGTGACGACAAAGAATCTGAATTGAAGTAGTAACAAATAGTGAAGAAAATTTGTCATGAATAAACATCACATGTTACACTTTTGAACTTACATTCTGTGTTATCTTCTTCATTATATAATTCCTAGCTCCAACGGTATCTCCACACAGTGTCAAGAGCTTCCCATTCATATTATTCACAATACTAAAGCAATGGTCAGTTCTTGGAGTTACTAGGAGTGGAGTATTAATTGAATCCAGGTCTAGAGCTTGAATAGTTTTCTGAAATTACAAATTTAGATAAGTTTGGAATATATTAAGAATAGATAAGTGAATTTAGTATTACACAATTATTTGTAACAATGCAGAGTCTATCGTTGATCTTCACGCATATGCAAAAATTGACACTTGCAATCGAATTTACTATATCTCAGTTAACTTACACCTTTATTAGTTACAATGAACTTTTCCTTATCAAGAATACAATTAACAATACTTCCACTAGATATGTCAGTAATATCTGGGATATATTTCAGTACACTTTTGACTTCTATTCCACACAAATCCTCTCCGTAAGAGTATCGCTTTGTGTTTAATAATATAGCTGAAGATATCTTTAATATTCCAATTAAAGAGACCAGTAATTTAAGTTTCATCTTTGTAAGAATTTATATTATTTCATTAATTATGAAACTCTTCTTTTATGTAATTTATAATGTTGCATTGCATGATTCTGCGGGTACAGCGGATACCCAAGTTACATACCGGTTATCCACATTATACATGCAATAAAAAACATGCATGCGATAGTAATTGAGTGATGCACTACTATATTGTAATTTCTTGAGATAGGTCAAATGAATTTAGTTAATTATAAAATAAATCATGACTTAAAAAAATATACAAAACAGACTTTATTTGTACATATAAAGTAATTTCTAGGAATTTTCTATCAACCAATATAACTAAGCAATATTATGAAAAGGTAAGGATATCATGAATATTTAGAGAATTTATTATAGCTATTATATGGTTTATATTTAATATTAAAATATTATAAAGTAAATGAACAAAGAAATATATATATTTTAGCACACAAAAACTGGTCTATTAAGGGCACCCTTTATTAGTAATGTTAAGTGTTTAAAGTCTCAGATATTATTATCAGTAGGCTTAAAAAGTATTGTTTCAAGAAATGAATAAATAGTTAATATGAATTTTTTAGAGAGTAAAAGAGATTTATCAGCTAATTTATTTATTCAAAATAGAGAAAATAATTAAGTTTATTGGATCAAAACTAAATCTATTGTAATAAACTCAAGTAATGGTTAATATTGATAAGTGAAAGTAGGAAACTAAAAAAAGAAATAAGTTCAGACCATTGCTTATTGTATTGTAGCCTTTCGTCTAATTTTCAGCATTATTTGATCCTTTATCCATTGTCTATCATGTGGAATGTACTTCCTATTTGAACCATCACGACTAAAATATAAAATTACTGAGAACTAATTTGTTAAAGTAATAAGAATGGAGAAACTTACACAAGCATGCAGATATCGTAAAGTGAATTGATGTATTTAATAAGATCATCTATACTGTAGGTAACCTCTTTTAAACTTGAAATGGCACATTTAATACTTTGTTCATATATTTGGCAAAGTCCTAAAGGAGGGAATTAAAGAAAAAGTAAACAATGACTGTGTAAGTTTTCATATTAGGAACAACAAATAGAATTATGTAACTTTACCATCAATGGCCTGACCAACTGAATCATAATCCATATAGGATCGAGTACTAATGTTATTAGAGTACTGTATCAGTAATAATGTATGAAGTCCTTGTTTTTGAGACATCTAAGTACTGGAGGAAACAAGTAACTATTTATATTAGAAAATGACATTTCCAATAGGATATACATGAATATTTCTAACTTGTAAATAGATGTCTAAGTTAAATTACAAAAAAAGACTTACTTTTAAAATCCCCAATAAAGTTGACAGTAAAGTTATTATTTAAGGAAAGATGAAGCTCTTTTTTTTAATGGTGCAGGTATAAAATGGCGGTAGACAAGGGGGGATAGTGTAGCTAGTGGTAAACATAGAGTTGGGACTCCTGAATATGCCTTCCTTTTCTAAAGTAAAGTAAATTTAAGGTATGTCCATAATACCTACCTCTCATACATAGCGAATGTTAATGCGTATATAGCAAGCATGTAAGAGATATCAGGAAAAATAATCTATAAGTAGGAGAACCCGGTTCAATTTCATTGTTATACACCTATTATTACCTCAGTAAGTATACACCAGAATCTTTATTTTGCACAAGATATTAAATTAATTGACAATCTCGTTAGAAATGTAGACTACTTTAAAGGAGAACCAAGTGAGTAGCTTATTAGCAGACAGTAGTACTTTAGACGCGACGGCTTTGTGGGTTTTTATTGTCAGTCTATTGCAGATAAGCGGTTTTAACTAAGGTACAATCTGATAATAAATGCATGGAGTGTTTTGATTGTATAGCTAAATAAAGACAAAAGATAAGCGTCTTTTATCTTTTATTTAAAAGTCAATAACAAAGAGGGGAAAATATATGTACAGAATTTTATTATAGATACTCATTCAACTTTTATATAGAATGCGAGTGGCAAGTTTAACCATTCCCAGACCAACACTGAAATATAATGATTGGAATCATGTATCACTTGTAATTAAGGGTTCATCAGGGCCTTATATTATTAGCAGTTGGCCATTTGCATTTCCTCGATTTAAATATAAAGAAGATGAAATTTTAGATATTTGCATTTATGTCTCAAGAAATGTTGATGATCTGTATTCGGGTAGTGCAGAAATATATCAAATAATAAAGTTCCCCTGTATATTACTTAAAGATCTAGATATGTATGGTAAAAAACAATGGATATTGGGACTTAAAAACAAGAATGATTGTACTAATGATTTACTAGCAGAAAGGCCAGAAAATGCGGTGTGTATAATAAAGGAAATGGAAGAAATGGCTAGAAGAAGTTTTACTATACCTAAAATATATTTAATATTCTGTTCATGCAATAATACAATTGTGAATATTGAAGAACAGTTTAGTGATTACAATGAATCATTTGAAAAAGTAAATATTAAATGTTTATCTAATAGTGATACTGGGGATAATGAATTAGAAAATAAAGTAGATAATATGCATCATGAAAATACAAATACTCTATTGAGTGATAAGATAGAACCGGATGATTCAATTTCAAAAATATCTGGTAAAACTTCTGGTTCTAATAATGTAGCAAGAACTAATTTAATCAAGCAAAATATTTCACATAATAGCATTGATATATCTCATGCAATTGCAATGATTCAAAAACATAGAGAAAAAAGTTTGGTAAATCTCAAATTTCCAAATAATGATCAATCAGATAGGGTTAGTAATGAATATGAGTTTCATCTGTATAATAATGAACAGGATATAGGTCAAGATAAATGCGACACTAATACCGTTATTAGTAGGATATTTGAAGGTATAACACAAAAGCTAGGTAAAGTTTGTGATTCTAAAAGTGTAATTTCAAGAGATTATTCATTAAACACAAAAATATTACTAGAGAAAAAGATTACTCAAGAAAAGCTACTACTGTTACAGTACTATTTCTCAACTTGGCGTAATAGGGTGAAACAAAAACAATTAGTTAAAAGTAGTAGAATAAATACTGAAAAAATTAAAGGAATTTGCAAAATTTCTAATATTATTGATAATAAGGGAAGTTTTCTCAAAATATTTACTTTAAATAAATTAATTCACAATTATTTATTGAAAAAAACTGAAGATATACATAGAGAAGAAATAAAACATTACATGGAAGAAAAAGAAAATTTAATTTTAGACTTTGAAAGGAAACTAAAAATAATTATTTTTGAGAATGAAAATAAGCAAAAAGAAAATAAATTTAAAGTAGAAAGGCTTATGGAAGATTTATCTATAGGGGAAAGGCAATATATAGATGCCATGAATAAACTAGAATTGGTTGATACTCTAAATAGAAATATTCAAAATGAGTTAGAAAATAAAAAATTGGAAAATGAGAGATTAATTAAACAATTTAAGGAGCTAAAGAGCTGCCTGAGTAAATCAGAATTATTGTATGAAAAAGAGCGTACTATTTATGAAGAGAAATTGAATTTAATAACCAAAAGTTATGAGGATCTTATGATAGAGTGCAATAATCAAAAATCAGAACTTAATAATCTTAAAGAAGATGGAAAAAGGGAGAATTTGCAACAAATTGAAGAAATAAAATTATTAAAGGAAGAGCTAGATAATTTGAAGTTTAGATTAAATAATGAAATTGAAGAAAAAAATGCAGTTGAATTTATAAAGAACAAATTAGAAACTCAAATAAGCGAAAATAGCAAAATAACCCAACTATGTGAGGATAAACTAAAGAAAAAAATTGAAAATATGAATAGAGAATATGATTTCTTAAAACTTAGATGTAATCAAATGGAAGAGGAGATGCAAATTCTACATGTAAAAAATAAAGATTTATATGATGAAAATAATACATTAAAATCTACTAATAATGAATTAGAAAAAGAAAAAAGTTCATTATTACTATCAGTATATGATTTAATAAATCAAGTGGAAATAGAAAAAATTGAAAGAATTCAAGAACTTGAAAATTCTAGAATTTTATTTCAAAGTATCAATTATAGTAATGGAAGTATATGTAATCTTAATATGCAAGTAATTGATAATGATAACAAAAAAAGGTCATATTCCTCTGATTCATCAGATAATAATGATTTATTACTAGAAGATTTAAGAAAATCATTTTTTGAAGAATCTTCAAAAGATAATGCTAAAAAAAATCTAAATGAAAGTGTTGATATTTTTGAACAATCAGGTAAATATTCTGAAGATTTTACATATAATTTAGATGATTTAATAAATCAATATAAAAAACTAAATGAGAAATTTATTATATTACAAAATGAGTTACACAAATACACTAATAATTGTTATTGTCTAAAAAATAATAAGTGGAGTATAGTAAGTAATATTGTACAAGTACAAATAATTGATTATAATGTAGATAACTTGAAAAATTTGAAAATAAAAAGTAATGAATTAAAGATGAAGTTTAATAATACTTTAGAAGAACTTAAAAAAACTAAAAGATTATATCAGCATATGAAAATTATTAGAAATAAACAAACACTAACTATTAACCAATATATCAGACAAAGAAATATTAAAAGTATCATATATAATAAAAATAGGAATTTTAAGTTAAAAAGAGTCAATGAGTTGTCTTTAAATATACTTTCATATGATATTCAACAAATTGATGATGGAACTTATTCAGAAAATATTGATCTACCACTAGGAAGTAAACGACCTGAACAACTTGAAAAAAGGGTGCAGTTTCTTATAAAAGAATTTAAAAATATTCAAAATCTAAAAAATTGTGATGAGATTCAGCCATGTATTAGAAAACAATTACTCAATGAAATATCATCAATAGATGAAGCAAGCTTTATTTTTGAATCAGTAGTTGAAATGCTTAAAGCAGCAATAACAGTAATAAAGCCACCAAATAAAGAAGATTTAGATGAACCATTAAATAAATCAATTGAATCATTAGATTCATTAGATAAAGCAAATGTAATTTCGTCAAATACATTAAAGGAGATATATAACACTACAAATAGTACAGATCTAAGTCATGAATTAAACAAAAATAATGTTACTAATCGTAATAATAATTTAAGTGAACCGAAATATAATATGAATTCTAGTGGATTATTAGATACAAATCAACCAAATTCATTAATAGCACGTCAAAAACATATACTTCAACCAGTAAATTCACAAATAACACCTATAATATATCCAAAAACTACTCAGACACTGAAAAAATCAGCATCTAATCATATATATCAAAATTGTGATATGATTAGATACCAACATATCCATACAACAAATAACTCTAATCAAATAAACCAATTTCCTATAAATCCAATTATATCAAATACTAATGTAAATTTTGCTGATAATACTAAAATACCAAGACGTTATTCATCACTACCAAAATATTCTTTTAGAACAACAGTAAAATCTAATATTGTTGAACAACAAAATAATATGACATATATAAATCGTCCATATATACAAAATACTAATACAACTAGTTATAATTCTAATGTATGTAATTGGAGAATATGAAAAGAAAAACATACAGAAAAAAAATATTATTATTAAATATATATTTAAGAAGTTAGATTATTTACTATTTTTTCAACAACAAATTTAGCATATTCACAGTTACACCTTTCTTTAGGTTCTATTTGGAGTAATTGAAAAATTAAATTAAAAATATCAGGAAATCTGTCTTTCAATGGTTTAAGAGTATCTTTTAATATATGAAATTGACATGAAATATTTAATAGTTTATAAATTTCATTACATACAGCTACTTCATTTCCTCCAAAAAAAATTGGTAACCATGTATTAGTATTAGCTTTACTAAGGTTACTCCTTGTATTATAACCTAAATATGACTTATTTCTGAAATTTTTACATAATATTGTGAATAATTCCAAAATAATTACTCCAATAGTCCAACAATCAACTGCATATGGACATATCAATTTATTATTGGTATTAAAAGAAAGAAGTTCAGGTGGTTTATAGTATAATGTTGCAACATCTATTGTAAAATTTATACCATTATTATTTCTAATTGTACGAGCTAATCCAAAATCTGCAATTTTAACTATTTTTGTATTTTCATTGAAAAGTATATTTTCTGGTTTAAGATCACGATGTACAATACCAATGCTATGAAGGAAATTCACAGATTTTATAATTTGATATGATATATATATACCGTCAATCAGATTCAGATTATTTGCGTTCTTTTCAATATATGACTGTAATGTAGAACCTCCATATTCATATACAGCACATATTCTTTGATCACAAACAACTATTTGTTCTAATCTAATAATTCCATCGAAATTATATTCATGTAATTCTTTGAGTAATCCAATTTCTCTCAATATACTTGGATGTATTCCTTTATTTGTTAGCTTTTTATCAAAAACTTTTATAGCATAATATTTTGGTATTGAAAGTTCATAGGTATATTCTTTTTTGCTAATATATTTATTATTTGATCTTAAATTATAATTTAAATTATTTATATCTTCTCTATTACTGGTAATTTTTGGTTCTTTATTATCTATCTTTACAGCTTTATATACGGTGCCATATGCTCCTCTTCCAAGAATATATAGGAGTTTGTATTCTCCATTAATAATACATAAGTCATCTAATTTCATACTTAATAAAAAATAAATTCACATAATGTTAAATATATTAATAATATCTAGGTAGTTTAATTAAGTAAAATAATTTTTTTTTAAATTTCTTCTCTTTTCGAGAATATGAAATAGTATTAAGTATAATATTAATATAATCAGTCATTATAAAGATCATATATTAGTATCTTTCTATTTTTTTGCAATAATATGTGGAATATTTTCTTTATGATTCGGAATACTTTAGAATATTGAAATATTAAAAGAATATTACAGTTTATTGCTATAAACGGAAAAATTAAATAATAGCGCTATTAAGTAAATTTCTTAATTTATATAAAATGACTATAACGTACAAAATATCCCTCTATAACAATACTAAAAGACTACTATTATGTCATAAATGTTTGGATACAGTATCTTAAATGATATTAAGATAAAGCATGTATATGAAGCTGATGATAACTTATATAATTTATTAACAAGGAACTTATACAGATTACGACTTAATGATGATATATTAATGGATCTATTAGGTGAAAATGGTGTATTAAGGCCTGGAGATTTAATAGGAATAGCTGGTAAAAGTAATTGTGGTAAATCTTTATTATTAGGATATATAATGGCTCAATGTATACTACCAAAGGAACTTGGAGGACATAATTTGTCAGTATTATATATTGATACAGATAATAGTTTCTGTATAGAAGTTTTTCTAGAGATACATTTACTACCTACTATTGAGAAATACTATGAAAATTATTATCAAATAGATGAAGATCTAACCATTAATAATAAGGATATGCTTATATCTAGTTTAGATAATTTCAAAGTTGTTAGTGTATCAGATATATTAGATTTTATTTCAATATTACGTACAATAATGACAGATAATACAAATCCAAATATTATAATTATAGATTCATTAACATTTTGGAAAATTCAAAATAGTTCAAGCATATTTGAATATACAGTTAGCCAAGATAATAATAATAATAATAATAATAATAAAGATAACAATATTAAATATAATGAAATATATACAAGTAAATTAAATTCTTATTTATTTGGATTAAATGCATCATTAAACACTTTATATAATTGTAGTATGCACCTATTATCTAGTATAATTGATACAATGGGTGTTATTGTTTTTGTAACCATTGATGAGGAGTATATCACTAATAAGAAATATAGAAATATTTTAAGCAAAAATTCCATAGAAATTTTGAGTAATCCTGATTTGAATGATTATAATATGGAATCACATTATAATATTGAACTTCCATTATCTAATCGTTCAAATAATGAATCATTACACCTACAAGATTCTAGATTAAACAAGGTTACAGTGAGATTTCCAAAACTTCCACCTGGTATATTTGAAACTATTAGAATACAATATAAAGTGAACAATTTAAATTTTAAAAGGCTACTATGGATAACTTGTACTGATACAAGAGAAATAACATCTGCACAAACTAATATTCCAACATATTTTAATTGTATAAATGATAATAAGAAAATGAACTATATGATAGTAACTGATTCACATGGAATGAATTTGTTAAATTAATTTATTTATAAGGTTTTGTTTATTTGTTAAATATAATATTCTTATATTAAATATATAAATTTTACTATGAAATATTGGCCTTTATAAATTGTAATATTTATTATTTATATAGATAAGGGATTATTTCATTATTTAAAAAAATAAGATATTATCTAGTAAATTATATATAATATTAATAAAAGTCATAAAAATTTGATTCTACCAAACAATTATATACACTTTACAAAGTCATTTTTTGTAATATAATTTGTCTTTATATTATGATGAATATTTCCTTTATTATCCTCAAACATATAACTTTTGCCACAGTCACAGCATCCAATATGTAGTTTATTATAGAAGGTAAATCGGGAATCTAGTTCATTTTCAATAAAATCAATTTTGGTTCCAAACAAAGTTGTTAAAGAATTAGATTCTATTATTATTGGGACTTCTATATTTTTTGCACCAGATTCATCTTTAAAGTTGATCAAACATTCTTTATTTTTAGTTTGATCTTCTGTATTATTGTAAAGGTCATCAAACAATAACTTATAGGAGTAGCCAGAGCATCCACTTTTAAGTAAAGTTAGACGTATAGCAACATATTTCTTATTATGTTTATGTTTATATTCTTCTAACATATCTTTTAATTTGAGAAGAGCTTTAGATGTTATAGATAGTATATCATTAGGAGTTATTTGTTGTTCACTGGATTTAGTAGATAAATAGGCTGTCATCGTTTTCATATTTGTTATAGTTGGTACTTTTCTATATAATATTTTTAGCTTGTCTAAATTAATGATATAGTTATTGTTTAATATTTTTGAGTATTGATTGTTTATATTTGTTTGTAACAACCTTCTGATACACATATTATACATTTCTAATAGTAGAAGTGAAACCTCAAAAAGTGCACTATTATATTAAAATTGACCAAGATCAGTGTATAATTATAATGATCTTGGACTTTACAAGATATTTGTATTCTGATTTTTTAAATAATGTATAAGCAGGGTATAGTATCCATAATATATTAAAGATTATTAAAAGTAGGTGTCCCTAAATATACCGCTATTATATTATCTAAAAATAAGTTAATTATTCTTTAATATTACTATAAAGATTATCATTATTACTAATAGTAGACTCGTTTGCTTTATAGATTAATTTCTGTAAATGAAGTTGAGATTTAACTTCTGAAAATTTAATTTTGGAAGAAATTTGTCCATGGCTCATTACATATATGTAATCACAGTATTGTATAGATTCTATATTATGGGCTATAATAATAACAATACAATGTCTAAAATACTTGTTAACTAGATAAGGAATAGATATAGATGATTCTGACTTATTTTCGATGGTATCTCTAGGATGATTTAAAACAAACTCTACTGTATTTGTATCTTGTAAACTACGAGGGTTCAATTCTTGGTTATATGAATATTCATCCATAATTGGGGGTTCATCAATTAATATTAGACGGTAATTTTTTGAATTAAGATATAATCTAAGAAAAGCAAGAATTCTTATTTGGGATATATTAAATATTTGATTTTGATGATTATATAATTGACAAATAGCCTTATCATTTGATGAATAACTTCGAGAGTATGCTAAGTTAATATTATCATTCATAATTTGAGAGAAAGAATTACATGAAGCCACTGAGTTTAAACCATTTGGTAAATCTTTAAATAAATAATTGAGTTCTAACTCATCAATAGCATTCCATATATTGGAATCACTATATTGATCATAAGGATCTATATACTTTCTTATAGTCCAATTATTAATTATGACACAATTTTGAGGAATAAATCCAATAATATTATATTGATGACAATAATTGGACTTTATATCTATGTTACTTGTTAATTTTTTATCTATATCTAGAATTTGATTAATATTCATATGTAATAATGATAAATCAATATTATCTAATAGTATTTTACCAGAGTCTAATTCATAGATCCCAAGAATGGAGTGAATTAGAGATGATTTCCCAGATCCAGTTCTACCAACTAATCCAATATGCTGTCCAGGAAGTATATTCATATTAATATTTCTCAAGGCTATTTTGATCATATATCTATTATCTGTATAGCTCATTGTTGCATCTTTTATTATAAGACCATTAGAAAAATTTAAAGAATCTTCGTTTATATTTGAGTTTACAGATTTTTCACTACCTTTTTCATCAATTTCTAGAGAACTACTGCTTGTATTGTTACTGTCAGTTGTATTTCTATCATTCTCCATACTTAGACTACTTTTAGTAATTGAAGTATTGTATTTTTTAAATTTGATTGATGGATTCACTTTTTTATGATAATATTCAATTTGCTTTTGTAAAAACTGAAATCTTTGAATTGAACACATGTCCATTTCTAAATCAATAAATTTTTTATTTAGTCCATTAATAGTTGATGGAAGACCAATTGCAAAAGATAGAGTAAGACCAAGAAAACTAGATACAATAGGATCAGGACTATAACAAGCAAAACCAGATATATAACAAGGCAATTGAATATCTAGTATTCTAGGTATTGTAGGTAATAGAAATATAATAAAAATAGTAAATATTCCCAAGAGTAAAGTTCTGATCTGTCCCCATATACTAACTCCATAACTAAAATAAAATATTTTTAATAAATTTTTAAGTATATGTGATGTATAGTTTTGATAGTAAGAAAGTTTCATAGTTCTAATTATATCAGATCCTTTTATTATAAATTCAGTTTGATTGCATAGAAGACCATATGTATTTATTAATAATCTGTAATTCTCCCTAGCCTGTATTCTAGTAGGTTTGAATATATATTTAATATATATATAGGTAATTATAGGTATTAAAAATAAAAAAACTGGAGTACTCCAAACTATAAATACCATAGATATAATAAAGGAAGTAAATTGAAATGTGATATTAGAAAATGATATTTTGTTGTCAATAATTGAAAGATCTAGTGAAAAAATATCTACAAGAGATTTAATATTGATACCATCATATAATTTTATAGGAGCTTTTAGTAATTGTAAAAGGATATCGTTATGGATTTTAATGGAACTTGAAATTTTAGCTTTAAATTCAAAGTATATACCAATTAGCCTAATTGTTATTGTTACTATTGTTAATATAAAGAATATACTCATATATTGTAAACTTGTAGAGAAAGAATTAAAATATAAAATTTTATCAAGTTTATCTTGAAATAAAATTAAGCTGGTTTTATCTTGTCCACTCCAAATAATTGCAATGATATAGACAATATTTGTACATAATGCAAGAGAAATAAATATAGAAATAATTAATGTAAACATCATTC
The DNA here is from genome assembly GCF_001865355.1 of Cryptosporidium andersoni. NCBI lineage: Eukaryota > Apicomplexa > Conoidasida > Eucoccidiorida > Cryptosporidiidae > Cryptosporidium > Cryptosporidium andersoni. The sequence goes on from NW_027122858.1 coordinate 112,256, forward strand.
TACCATAAAATAATTCTATGAACCATTTATATGTATTCAATTTCACATGACCAGTGAGTTCTGTAAAATTATGATATACTGGACAGAAATATTTAGAACTTCTTATTAATTTTGAAGAAGCTTTAACTATAGCTTGTCCAAGGGTGGAATTACTTACATATCTTAAGGGTATAATAAAAGAAGGTGCAAAAGTATTTGATTGAGGAAAATAATTAATGAAAGTATTATCATTTTCATTATTTTCATTATATAGCTCCTTTTTTGTTTGATCTTCAATACTTTCACTAGTAAATTGAGATTTCATACTTTTGATTTGAAAATTTGGACTTATTGGTTGACTGTTTAATGGTTTATATAAATTACATGTCTTTTCAGTCTTTGTATATTGTTCAGCTTTATAATTCAAGTCTGTATTTCCTTGTTTTTCATTTCTTAGATCTTCTGGAGTATCTAATATTGATGAATCTTTAGATTCTAAGTAATTTCCGATGTATACAGAATTGTGACCATATTTAGGGACTTCTTCATACTTTTGACCAAAATTGGAGAGAAATTGGTGAATATCATGAACTTCATAAATTCTACCCTGGTTCATATAAAAAAACTTAAATTCAAATGGACAATTCCCCAACATTTTATCCATGTATCTATCCAAAAAATGTTTCAGTGTTGTAGTTGTCATAGATATCACACTTGAAAACTCTTTAAATTTTGATATTATAGAGTTGTAGTGATCTGATCTATCTTCCGATTCTAAGTAAGGATGATCGGAAATAAATAATTCACTGAAAATCTTTGTAGAGGTTTGAGGATCAAGAGATTCAAATATTGAATCTAAACAGAGTAAAAATTTATTATTACTTTGGTTTACATTTCTATGATTTATTATATCATATAAAAAATGAGAATTATCTTCAAGTTTACAGTATTTATTAAATTTTGAAGCAATACTATTGTCAAACAAAGGATCAATATCTGGTGTCCCTTTATTATGTATATTAGTGGTAGATTCATTTATATTTATATTATTATCTAGTAATATATGAAAATCACGGGTACTCTGAAGAGTCTGATTACTTTGATTAGTAGAATGAAGATTTCTATTTCTATAGATTTCATTTATATCATCATGTTGAATGTCTTCAATTTCATCATTTTCATAGCAGTTATAATTATACAAAGCTCTAGCTAAAGCTACACGAACTTTCTGCCCATTACTAAGGTTATTACCATATTCATCAATCATATGTAGATCTTTCAGTGGCCAATTATTAATGTCTGTCTCCAGTTGACATACCTTTAGAACATTTCGAAAGCTAATCTCATCAAATTTACGACCAGCTAATATTACACTTTTTAATGTACCATTTGGTAACCAAGTTGAAGAGGATACATATTGTATAGGCAATTGCAATCTTTTATTTGCAATATAGCTTATACCCTTAATACGGTATAGACTTCCAATTATTGAGTCTAATAAACTTGTCTTTCCACTTCCAGCTTGACCAAAAATTATACCAATTTGGCCATATTTTATAGACAAATTAATATCTTTCAAACAAGGTGATATGGTGAGATGGTATAAAGAGGAATAATCTTGAAGGTGTAAAAAGTCATCTTGAGAATCATTAAATTTAAAAATTGAACGTTTCTGAAATACCTTTTCTTTTATTTTTGAAGTAACTTTTTGTAATATTATAGAAGATGTTAAACTAGATAAGTTTATCAAATTCATTTGTTGATTATCACAGTCAGTTGTAGAAGATTTCATAAAACAATCAAGTTGTTGAACATCTTTATCTTCTAATCTATATTCTTCACTTTTTATTTCATTATTTCCAGTATGAGATTCATGATGAATATTCGTTTCTGATATTGTTCGTATTTCCTTATCCTCAACATCTTTAATTGGAATATCATCTAGACCTCCAGATAATAAACTCCCACCTAACTGATGTAAATATCTTATTTCCGGGTCATCGTACATTTCTCTAGAAAAGCTTGCATTGTTATAATAGATAGCATATTCATCTGTGTAACGTTTATTATTCTCATATATAGAATTGTTGATATCTGCTAATTCAATATTACTACACAGTATATTCCTCTCATCTAAAGATATACCTTTATTTTCTGAATTACAAATTAAAGGATATTCATCAACTTTTGAGAATATCAAAAGTTGAATTCTACTCAAACTGATCCAGCCCCGTACTGTAGCACCTAATTCTTCTGGTATAGAACCAGCTGAACTAAATAAGGTATCCAGTGAATACATTATAGGAACAGTAGCAACTGTTGGAATAATAAATTGTCCAGTAAAATTCTGAAATAATAGCCCTAATACAAGAAATAAAATGGCCTGTGAAAATAATAGTGAGTTGTTTATGAAGAATAATGAGGCTGAGCTCCACCATAAGTTCAAATATCTCTGATGCATTTCCTCACCTCTTAGGTTAATTAATGAGTTATACACAAAGTCTTCCCAATTCAAAAGTTTTATTATTCTAATATTTTTTAAAATATACCTTAATTCTTCTAATCTTCTATCCTTAACCTTAAGTAGTGGTTTTCTTAAATATCCACTAAATACTTCGCACCCTATTCCAATACTGATTAATATACATAATGAAGTAATACATAAAATTATTGAAATATTCAAAATTCGCAACTTGTCACCATTGACATTGGATACTGATGATGTTAATATGTATGCCATCATAAATCCTGCAATTAGTAACCTGAGAGGAAATAAGAATAAGTTTATTAAGCTAACAAACATTTTTGAACAAGGAAATAAATCTGCCATAATCAAATTATACATATCAGCACTCTTTATTTTAATGGGCGTGATAACATCTTGTACCTTAAATAATTGACTTCTCATTTTATGTGGAATTATATTCATTTTCTGCCTATATTGAGTGTCTATTTTTTGTTTTAAAGAATTTTCTGATTTGACTTGTTTATCTTCTTTTAAATATTTATTCAAATTCCTAGATACTTGTGTTTCATTTATAGAAAATAAATTATTATATTTATCCGTGATCAAATCTTTTGTTGTAATTTCATTTATATCCTTATTATCATCAACTTTACAACTAAATATTTCCAAAATTCGCTTAAATAATGAGTATCTTTTTTTATGTATAATCAAGTTCATTTTAGATACAAATGGGGGATTTAACCTAGTATTAAATTTACGTGATAAATGAATTCCACCAGATCTTCTTAAACCTCTCCATAACAAGTTGATTGCCAAACTAGTATAGATACGAAATATATATTTTAATTGCAAAAATGTTGCATGAGGTAATATTATTGTAGTTGATATTAGTATAATGAATACAGAAAAAAAGTTAATTAAAGAGTTATATTTATCTTGTATAGATAAGGGTCTTGGCTTCTGTAAATCTTGAATAATTCTTGTAATTACTAAACTTACAGAATACTTTATACCATCTATTATAATAATTGAGAATAGGCAAAGTATTAATAGTGGATAATAAGCTCTTAATATTGCCTTAAATAAACTTGGTTGCCTACCATTATTCAATGCCAATATTTCTTCTTTCTTTAAAGCTCTTGATAGGTGTTCCCCAATTTTAATTACATCCTCTGTTAAAGGAATATCTGGTAGATCATTACTAGAGAATTGCTCAGTTTTATAGGACTTGATATAGGGACTCATAAATCCAAAGCTTAAGTATTTTAAAGAAAAATATTGAAACCAATGTCTAGGTTTATATATTGAATTACCCCTCATACTCTAGTAAATTTATAGTGGTGTGTTGTATTTAGATTACTTAATTCAATATCTATATATTAATAGCTATTAACAAATACTCAATATAAGAACTTAGACCTTTTAGTACTAGTCAAGTATACCTAGTTTCATAATCCTCCCAAAAGGTGAGAATACAATTTCTAATCAAAAAAAGATAAGATATACTGGGTGATGTGATTGATACTGGCTACAAATTGATGTATTGGGCGCAAAATTTTTAAATCTAATAAGTTATACTAAATATCTCATTATCTACATTTAAAAAGTGCAATATATGATTTGAGAATTAAACTACTATGAAGCCTTCTTGGTAAAAAGTTATTTTTAAATATTTAGAAGTAGCTAGTCCCTATTAGCTTATTGCAGAAATAGAGAATGTTTTGCATCCTTATGATTTTTGTTATGTCTCAGTGCCGATTCTGACAAGATATCAACTCTGCCAACAAGTCTTAAATCAGGCAAGAACTTGTTATCATCTGTAAACAAATCACATAGTTGGAAAATTTCTTCTCTATAGTGACAATGCCTCAACCATGCAAATAGAAAATCTGCTGGTGGTAATACAGATTGAAGATATTGTAAAAACCCTTCAGACCATTCCAATTGTTGTAGTAACTGATTAAATATTAATTGCTCACACAGTACTGTATTTATTTTTGCTTCAATAGCTATTTGTAACTGTCTCATTGAATTTTCTAGTAGAGCATATATACGTTGTTCTACATCAAACATATTTGTTCTAACATCATTATATATAATCTGCTGTGACTCCAACTTTTCCAACAATTCTATCTTTCTTGAATTCAAACACGGATGTGGTTTATTATGCCTTTCAAGTTGAGCTCTATATGCACGACCAATAGGCATTATAAGAGAAGATGTACTTTCTTCTGTATGAGCATGAGCTGGTCTACATAATCTACACATCGGTACATTACATAATGTACAAAACTCCTCTAAGTTGTCCATTGTATGAACTGGACAACAACCAGATGCTCTCGGCATTTGATTAACTGGTATTCTTACATGACGACTTACTAGTTTATTGTGCCTATGTAATCTTTCATCACATGAATCACATAATTTAGCTGTATCCGCTTGACACCATAATATTGCAGGAGCATCTTGGCACTCATCACACCATGGGACTGCAAAAAGTTCCGGAATAGATGAATCATATTCAAATTGAACTAAGTATTGGGGTACTACTTGTGAACTTTCATAAATTATATACTCATGACGAAATGTGTGTTGAGGTAATACTCCTGTTGTTAAACATAGTGATCTTGTCAGATTTAATTCATTTTCAGCTGATAGATCATTTCCATTATTACTTTTTATTTTTGAATTTATAATTGATGGGGGATTAATTTGTCTATTTCGTAAGAATACTGTATCATATTCCGAAGATATCTGGAAATGGTTCCCATTTGCTTCTTTTTCACTATTTTTAACTACTGAACATCCAACACCAACTTTACATAGAAAATATTCAAATAGACGTCTAGTGGTCGTAAAATCTGAGTGTGAATTTGGGAGAAATGGTGAATTTGATAGTTCAATACTTGCGTCAAGATCCTCAGTACAATTAGATGATTCATTTATAGTAGAAGGTATACCTGGTAATTTAATATTTCCTGATGTAAACTTCATGCCAGATGGTGGTATTTTAAAACTACGACGACATACATCCTGAATAGAATTATTTAGATCTAATTCATTGGTGTCAACCCAACAATATAATACTAAGCGACCCTTTGTTCTTCTTTCAAATGCTGCCTCAGCAGAAGCTACATTTATATGCCATATTTGCTGTACTAAAGATCTAGATGAACGACAGCAAACCTGCAAATAATGTTCTAATAGATTCCACTCTTCAGTACCACGCTGTACAGTATCAAGATCTCTATCTGAAATATGTGTTACTAGTATATCTCTTGACATTAAAATCTATTTGTATGGAATATATAACTAGAATCCGGTATTATCTAAGTATGCAAAGATAATATATTACAGAAGTTGTATTTTGAAGTAGTCTGTACAATATTAAAAATTATCTCTTTTCTTCAATACTTTTTATTTCTCCAATATATTCAAGCAAATATTTTATGTACTTTTATATATTCAAAGTATCATTTTCCTATAATTACACAAAATCACATCACATTATTATAAATTTAAGCCATTCCGCTAAAGGCGCCAACAACTTCAATCTTAATATTTAACCACAAAAATTTAGATATTGGGAGGTATTGCACCTCCTAAGCGGCTTCTAGAAGCTTGAATGTATGTTTTTGGTGATGTGTAATTATTGCTTGAAGGAAGTGCTTCCAGTGGAGTAATACTATACTCATCTTTGTTGAACATCGGTATGTCTGATAGTACACATGTGTAATCTTCATCATTCTCTAGTTCACTGTTAGAATTTGTCTCTGGCACCTGTTCCAACATATACACAGACTTATCAAAGTTATCTACCACCTTTGTCTGATTTCGTATACTTCTAAAAGGTAAAGTAAATCTTCCGACATTATTTTCAGTATTATCTATATTTAATTCTGTCTGATTCATATCTAAAAATGTAGCCAATTGACAGATCCTAAGAATTGATTGACGACGATTAAATACTTGATTCTTAACAGGTGAATATTCTAAAGTTTCTTCTTTTGGAGCCATATTCATTATATCTAATAATCTAGTACTTGAAGGTGATGATAATGCAACAGTAGCAGTATCGTCATGGTCAGAATCAGAGTTAGAATCAAAATCCAATAAATCACCCAGTCGATTGTTATTCAATGTCTTATTTCCCTCAATTTGAATATTTCCATCCTCTTCTTTATTGACTAAGTATAATTGTTTAGAATTAACGTTATCTTCTAAATTATCATTCATGTCTCCTTTATTATCCTCTGATAATATCAATTTAGCCTCATTTAACAATTCAACATTAGAATCAGTATTTTTAATATATTTATTTGAATATTTAATTGGACAAGGCATTATATTTGGAAGTTTAGGATTATGATGCACAGTTACTTCATTGACACTATTTATAAAGTCAATATTTTCCAAATTTTGCTTAAATGAATCGTCCTTATTCTTTATATTACACATATCTGCTATTGGAAAATCTGTAGTATCTATTTCTTTATTAACAAATACTTGCTCATCATTTTCTCTTGAATTTCCCAATTTATTTAGGCCACTTTTCTTTTTATTAAACATAGGCTTCAGATTTAGTTCTGCAATTATTGAATTTGGAATAAGATCTCTTATAGAAGATGGTTTTGTAGACTTCAATGTTGAAAACTTTGAAATACCAAGCAAATTAACATGATCTTCATTATTCGACTTAGATGTCACCTTTTTCTTATTTTTTATAGACTTTCTTTTTATTGGTGATTGTATACTAAAATTACTATCTAGCTGCTTTGGTGGTGTATTATTCTCTTTATCAAGATCTTTAAGTACTTGATTGTAATTATCCAAAAAATCCACAAAGACCAAAGTGATATCAGACTTTTTAATATTCTTATTATTTAGTGGTAAAAAAGTATGTATATCACTAAAGTAATAGCATGAAGCAATATACTTTTGTAGTAATTGCCTAAATATATAACAAAGTGACACCATTTGATCATACTTCTCACTATAAAAACTATTCATTATCTCCTTAAACTTATCGCTATGCCCCTTGCATAACATATTAAGTAATAAACTTTGGTCAGTATCCCCACTTAATTCTAACCATGAAAAAATCAGATCTGTTGCAACTGTGTATATAGATGATATATTTCTTTCTGATGATTTCTTTAGAATAGATACCTCTTCACTAGTAAATAATTCACCCAAAATAGATGCAATAAAATGTAACAATGTTCTGCCCTTCTTATTTGCAACTTTAATATTTTGCAAATTTTTCAGTGATGAAATAGGGATATATTTGACGATAGATTTCCTACTATCCAAATCTTCCTTATCAGTCAATTTTAATTTATTATAATTGTTTATTTTATCTAATTTCTCATTAAATATATTGCGAGACTTAATAATTGTTTGAAATAACAGAGGTAACTTTTTATGATGTAATAAGAGATCTAAACCAGCACTTTTTTCTTGTATCCATTTATAAGACTCACTGTATAATTGATCAAATGATGTTTTCAAAATCATACACTCAAGTCTACGTGGTAAATTAGGTATTAATGATAAAAAATATACAAATTCCTCTTCTTCAAGTAGAGGAGTATTTGGATTATCATTATGAAATTTAATTACTTGTGTTACACAGTCTTTCCAAGTCTCGTATTTAACAGGATTTTCAATTGGATCTGGAACAGTTTCTAACAATAAATTCATTCCTTCTTTATCTAATGTACATGATAAAATCGAATTTTTAAATGAATTTAACCCTTTCTTTTCATGTTTTGGATATTTCTTTTTAAAATAATTTATTGTTATTTGCAACATTCTACTTGTTTTTGAATCAAAAACACTATTCCTCTCATTAACATCCTCGGAATTATCTAAATTTGCAGGTAATATTCGATTTGTATTGCTAAAGTTACTATTATTATTCATACATTCCTTTAATTCACTATTAACATCCCCACTAATCCCCAAATCTTCTGTTTTTATTTCCCTAATAAACCATTCATCAATCATTTCCTCCGATATATTTGGAATATCCACTGATACAGAAAATACAGAAGAAGCTAATACTTCAATCTTTTGTTCACCATGTATAATACCTGATTCACCATTTAGTATACTCTGTACCTTATTCTTAAATTCCGAAAAATATTCGCCTATAGAATTAGATTCTACTATATCATCATATCTTAGAAAATCTTCCCTAATACAACCCCATTCTAAGGAACTTCTTGTACCTTTCTTTTTAAGTGGACTATTTATGTTACCACCTTTTAAATTAATAAATTTATTACTTGAAGTCATAACCTGATTTTTCATAAACAAAGCTTTACTTATAGATGGTGGTGGTGGTAATGCCTTACCAATAGGTATACTATTTGTTTTCGGTATAGTTGGAGGTACTTTACAAATGACTTTGGAAGAAGATCCAATATTTGAGGTATTCAAATTCTTAATACCATTCAATTCTTCTCCATATTTTTCTGATAAATTAGAACAGTTAGATTCATCATAAATTTGATTGTGATATTTAAGATTTTGTCCTAAATCATGACAAATTGAGACCTCATTCTTTACAATAGTCAGTTCAAAGTGTCCTTTACATATATTATTTGAATTATATGAACTCACTATATCACATACTCTTGGAAATATATTTACATACCCTGCAGCTTCTTGTTTTTTATCTCCATTTAAATTTGAATTAGTTTCCAGAGGATTTCCCGATATCCAGGTGTCTCTTTCTTTTAAAATACTACTTACATTATCCATTAGCTCTAAAACTAATGACACTAATTCCTCCTTATCAAAACAAAGTAATCTATCTTTTGTAATCTGAATCATTTATAATTTATTAATTTAATTATAAACTATCTAAATCCTCTTTTGTGGGGAACAATCCGAAGTATACACACATACATACACACATAATATATACAACCAATGTAAATATTTATAAATAATTTCAGGTGAAATTGATATTCATTTAATTTCATAGAAAAAAAAATCTGCATAATTATTATAAATTTAAGTATTTACATTTATTCAAAATTACGCCATCTAATTATATAGAATACTATATACAACTTATATCAATCTGATTTATAGTCTAAAATTATAAATAAATAGTTAAATTATAAAATATTGACGATATTTCCAATATTTAAAAACTTTCTAGATTAAAACAACTTACATTAATAATTGAATAACTTGGTATATCCATATCTACTACATATTCTATTTAAACCCTATTATTTATATATTTAGACCTTATTAATTTCATGATATTATCCAAGGTATAACTGAATTTTTAAAGTTTTATTAAGATCAAATTGACTATAATATAAACTATCAAAGAAGCCTTGATTATTTAATAGTGACTTATTCTTTCTTAGTTATAATAATCCAAAATTTTCTTTTTTCTTTTAAGTATAACTTCTCTTTTAAAATTCTTCGAAATTAACTAAATCTTCAAAACTCCTAAAATCTACAAAATTTTCTATTTTATTACTTTTTAATTGATCACCTCCAACTTCTAAAAAATGATCTACTTTTTTGTTATCCATATTTTCGGAATTTCCATCTTTGCGACTTATTTCAAGTTTTTCTGAAGTATTATATAATTTACTATTCTCCAAATTAATATTTCTATCCTGAAAATTCAAATTTATTATTCTTTTAGATTTGTCACTATTATCCCGCATATTTAATTTATATCCTTTATCATTAGATTCACTAAGTAAACCGGAAGATTCACTATTAATTAATTTCTTATGAGCTGTAATTAAGGCTGAATAGAATGATTCAATTTCCTTTGCATTCAAATGCAAATTAATATCAGTTTTATTGAAATCAGAAGTGTCTAGATCTTTAAATTTCTCATTAGTCCTTATCTTATCCATTACACGTTCTAAAAGTAGAATTAGTTCAACATATTCTCTTTCATGATTACTTTTTTTATCATCGTTACTATTTAAAATAGGATCTGCTGATAATAATTCGTTATCCTCATTTGTTTTATAGTCAATATCAAGTTGATTATCTATAGAAGATTTTAACTTCTTTTCTCTAAACCAAAATTTTGGATATTTAATTGAATATTTTATTATATCCCAAAAAGCTAAGGATAAGTATTCCTGCATATCTGCTCTTGAAAGTGTATGATATATCCATTCAACCACTTTTTTTTGTACATCATCACTCTCTATTATATTTGTTAAAAAATTACCTGTGTTATACTGAATATTTGGATCTCCTAAAATATGATCATTTATAATATTTTTGCACCATATCTGAGCATTATCATAAAATATATCATGATTGATTGCATTAAAAAGTAAAAGTGCAGTTTTTTCTGTAACCTCCGTAGATGTTGTTATATAATCAATAATTTCATCAACTGTTCTATATAACCAATTTTGTACTATTTCACTATTTAATATTTTAACTAATGATTCTGTTATATTTTTATTCTCAGATAGGGCCTTATTCAAAAAACTAAAACTCCTCTCTTGAATATTCTCGTTATTTAATATGAAAATAAAAAGCCGTTCCAATAAATTATTAATTAGTTTTTCAAATTCAGAATTCACCAAAATTCGACTGCACTTTTCTAGTATTGTATCTTGATTTATCTTCTTTATTTCATGTAATGCATAAAATGATGTTCCACTAAATATCAATAAAGTCATCAAAATAATTGAAGATCTTTTCACGTTGAAGGAATTAACCCCTCTTATTTTTAAATAATTTGTTCCTTTTTGTAGATGATTTCTTAGCCTTGTAAACTTAGACAAGATTCTATCATTAAAAATTATATTATTATCTAAATTTATCTTCAATACCTTTCCAAATTTAAAATATCTTCCAATTGTTATTGATCTATAATTTATAGTCCTTAATTGCTGTATATTACACATAGTAAATCGTTTGAATATATCCCTGATAGGCATTTAATATAATATTAATATTACTTTAAAACCATAAAATACATATCTCATAAAAGAATACCCCAATTCATTCCAATAAAAATCTTGAATATTACTATTTGAAATATTTCAATAATTGTTAATTAAATATACTATCAAGTTTTACTATTTAGAGAATCAAACCAAAAAAAGACTATAAGGCGGGTCCCTTTGCAGTACCGGTATAGATGCTTACGTGTATAACATGACACTATTTTTTTCTGAAGAGCTCTAAGGACTTCTCTACTTTCTGAGTATGAAAAGGAAGTTAGAAGGATTATCAGCTGTTCAAATATATGATGAACTACTGAAGACTCCAAAAAGTTCTTGGACTCAAATGATTTCCCAACTACCAGCTACTGTGAAAAGTGACCTAGTTCAGATTTTATCAAAGAAGAAAAAAGAATGTACAGGAAGTTCAGATAATAGCACATTGAAATCTAACTTAAGTACTAATACGGCTCATATTTATGAAGTAAAATCACAATCTTTGGAAATATCTAATAAAGTTAATACCTCTAATGAAGTGAATAATGTTCAAGATAATAATATAAACTTATATCAAGAAAGTTTAAAAGAGAAGGAACATATAAACCCGGATAATAATTATGATTTTACAAAAAAAGATAATTTAGATAATCAAAAATTAAAATTGTCATTTCAAGAACCTTGTAATACTACTACTATTGAATTAAATAAAAAATTCTTAAACTTAAAGGTATCAACATATTCCCCAATATACCAAATAATATCAAGGGCAATGTATATTGCAGGTGATGATAGAAAGATACTAAAGGATGCAAATAATGATGAAATAACGGTCAAATGTGTGCAATCATATCTCAATATTTGGATAGCCCTTGTATGGGATAACCTTACTTTATCTAACTCAAAAATTTCAGGTAAACTTAATAATAAAATATTAAAAAATCTTTTAAAAAATTTATATAAGGAGGAAATTGATAAGTTAAATTATGATTATTTAATTAGTAAAGTAGCTCACAAACATTTTGTGACAGGGAGTAATGTAATTAGTCCAGTAAGCTCAGTTGAGAATAAAGATATTTCAGTTACACAAGATATAGAAAGCATTACTTGTAACTTAAGTACACTGAGTAATACTATAAATACAAGATTTGAAAATCGTCTCAAGCTTCGTGATATTAGAACTAGGAATATGCCGTCAGATTCTTATAAAGAATTTGCACTACTTCGTGAAAAAAATTTCCGACCTTCATTAAATACCTTGCATGATTGGTTAAATATAACTTGGAATACTACTTATAACAGTGGTATAAAAGATTCAAAGATTACAGATATTCCATCTGGTTGTTTACAGATATTCAGTTTTCTTATTAATGATATAATATCATCAATTGTTGAAGATGCACTTCAAGTAGCACTTTCTGAAATAAAGTGTGAACAAATTTTAAATGAATATAAATCAAATGAATATAAATGTAATATAAAAGAAGATTCATTTATTAAAAGAATAAATGAGTTAAATAAAATAAGCTCATCAAAAAAGTTTGATGACTTATTAGAATATTACAAGAATTTAGAAAATATCAAAGGATCATCAAAAAATAATATGATAGAACTAAGAATTGATCATTATTTAGCAGTAATTATTAATAAAATAAATGAAAAAGATATCAATTTATTATATAATAGTTGCAATCCAACTAAATCATATGAATTAACTTTGTCACACAAAAATAGTATAATTGAATCTACAGTTATAATTAATAGAATTTCTGAATTAAATGAAGTTTTAACAAGTCAAATAATAAGAGGTAGCTCAAATTGGTGTATTAGTTCCTTTAAAAAGTATGGAATTGAGGATGATAAGATCTCAGAAAATTATCAAAGTGATGATGTAAAACAAAAAACAGATGAAGTTAATGATATGTTTGATGCTATTTTGGAATCTGCAATAAAAGATTGTCCAATAGATAAAGTTTTCCCAATGGTAAGTTTAAAATAAACATTCAAAATTTTGAAATTTGGAGTATGATATATTTTATTAATTATATATAAGCTGTAATAATAAGTAAATTTATTCAATTAAACTTTTCATCCACTTTTACTACTGAAAAATTATACTATTTACACTTTTATAGGGTATATCAGATAACTTTGGAATGTTTGCTTTAACAAGATTGAGGCGTTGTATTGAAATTTCACAAGATCCAGAAGATTTAACTAAGGTAAGTTTTATTATAATTTAAATTATTATTAAATACAATACATAAACTAACTTATATTTTTTAATTAAAAAAAAAATTATCTATAGATTCTTAATACTATTTTTAATGAATGGGAAATGGATACTAGCAAATCTGAAGATGATAAAAGTATTGAGATACAGGAAGCAAAGTCAATATCAATTAATCGCGTAAAACAACTTAATAAATATATGGATATAGCACATAAAGTATTAGCAATAAGCAATCTACTAAAAAAATTTAGTGAAGAAATGATGTAATTTAAATAAAAAAAGTGATAATTTTATCACGCTACTTATTATGTGTAAATATTGGTATATTCATAGGTATAGTAAAAATATATATCTTTTATTAATAAGATAAATGATCAATGTGTATTATAGAAAAACTACTACATTCCACAAGTTCAATTTGTTCCTTGTTTAGTTCACATTTAATATTACTAGAGTTATTAATAGAATTTTTATTATCTGACTTCTTTCTTGCAAGTATCTGAAAAAAAAGATCCATTATCATAAAGTTAATATTTTGAAATTTTGTTTCCATATAATTATTACTATTACAAAAAAAGATTAAACATAAAACATACACTAAGTAATGGTAATAAATCATATAATTCAGTATCATTTTTATCATTAAACCTGTACAAATCAAAAATTTCGAGAATTTTAAATGTAATAATATAAAATACCAAAATATTAAAAAAAAACTTACCATGAAGTAATTGGAATAGCATTTTCTGGTTGAAATAAATATGATATTGGAGAGTTGTCTATAATTATAACATCTTCTAAATTCCTACCAAGTTTTGATAAATCTTTTATAAAAGAATTTCCTTCTACTGTACAATTTTCACGAAATAGACGGTATGGGCATAAACCATGTGGATCAAGTTTATCTAATAGTGGATTTGCATATTTAGATAAACTTGCAGTAAAAATAACAACTTCATATAGTGAAGTAACTACTTTAAGAAATTTATCAACACCTGGTCTTTTTAATACATATACATTATACATTTCATATTCAATTTCAACAGAAATAACAAATGAGGCTGCTCTTATTGGTTGGAATGAACTATGTACTAAAGTTTCATCTAAATCAAGTACCAATGTCTTTCTTCCAAAATACTCTGGTTTTTGTGGCTCTAAATATGGTATACTTGGATATATACATTCATCAATAGTACTAACTGTCTTCCTACTAATATTACTATCATTTGTACAACAAGTTTCATCTCTATTACCTTCATCTATAATCATATCATGATTCTTAAAATCTAAATCTTGTTTTTTATTATCTTTATTATTTCTATTATTCGAAAAATTATAAGGGCCTTTACTTGAACTCCAGTTATCAATCTTCCATGAAAGGAAATTATTCTTTAAATTATTAAATATAAATAATATCTTTTCACTCAACTTTTTCTTTGATTTCCATTTGTTTTTTGATCCTTTATTACTAATAATATAACTTTTTTCTAATAAAACTATATCTTTATTCAAAATATTATTATCATTATCTTGTATATAACTATTTGACATTAAATTTTCTTTCTTCTCTTTCTTCTCATTATTTTCAGAATTCTTACCAATAATTCTTATATCTTTAATGTCTCCAATAATTATTGAATCATTATTCTTATTGAATTCCTCACTTTCATTTATATAACCAACTTTTTCATTTTCAATACAAGTTATTATTTCTCTAATTTCATTATTTATTATCTCATTATTATCTATTATCTTATTAGTTTCTTTTCTATTAATTGTTTTAATACTTGATATATTATATTTACCATTATTTCTACAATAATTTATTCCATCACTATCTTTAAGGGATCTACTTTTATCATCAACTTCTACATAACTATTACAATTTAAAAAGTAGCTTTGATTTTTATTCTCAGATATTATTTCATCAAAAGGTATTTCCTGTTCATCTAAAACTATAAATGAGGTAACTATAGAATCTTGAGTATCATGTGAAACTGAAGTTCGTGTAGAAGATGTTGGTGATGAAATTTGATGAAATAAATCAGATTTAGAATTTGTTTTCTGGTGTATTCTACGTATTAATAAAGAATTATCTGGTGATATTGAATTATTAAGCCAATTTTCTCTATTTCCTTCATTAATCATTGAAATCCCAAATGTATCTGTACCCTCCATTATATGATATTAATAACCTATATATTTATAAATAAGTTTATTATTGCAAATATCTTACTATAATATTTATATAAAATAATTTTCTCTAATATTTTATAATTTAAGTATTAAAATTTATCTTTTTTTTTTATTACTATTATTCATATCATTCTTAAAATCCCTAATATATGATAGCTCTAGTCTACAAAAATTAGTATTAATCACTTATTGACTTAAAATCTACATAATTAGCTTTTTTTTTAATAACTCTAATGCGAGTTATTATACCATATCTATTTTTATAATATTTTATATGGTTGGAAATTTCTATAAAATTTCCCGGTAATTTATAGATCTAATCAACATATTTTATATATTACATTATTATTACCTTCTAAAAAAAATATAAAATAAAATTTAATAAACCCGCTTTAAATATGGGGATAATTATTATGTATTGAATAAATATAATTTAAAGATTTTATTAAAAATAGATCAAAATATGCTAAATAATATTAGTGAAAGAGATTTAGATCAATCTAATTATAGATTCAGAACATTATCAATAGATAATTTTAATATTAATTATTCCTCAAGTGAGGCTAATCCTCCTATAAGTATATTTGATAATTTCATACAAGAAAATAAATATAATGAAAATATTACTGAATCTTTAACTTATATGGATCCTATATTAAATAATAATAAACATAGTTATGAGGAATATAATATATCAGAAAATGATCATACTAAAGATATATTAGATATAGGATCTATAAATAACAGAGAATTTATAATAGATGAATCAGTTAATCTAAGAGATCAATTAATTACTAATACATCTGATAGTATTTCAATAAATCATACAACAAGTACAATTAATGATGATTTAAATTTGAATATTATGAATGAAGTATCAAGTGTATTAACGACATCTTCAGATACTTGTACAACTATAAAATGGAATTTAGTTTGGAAAACTATAGAAAATATTGATAAACAAATTCAAAGAAAAAATCAAAAGTATCAAAAATTTCGTACATTGTTATATAATTTGGGAAATAAGGACATTGAATCCTTAGATATTACAAAAGATACTGTTCCTAATGTATCATTATAATTACAAATATCAAGTTCACTAATATTACTAAATATTATGTATAGGTATCATTAGAGAAATAATCTAAAAAGAAATTTTATTGTATTAATTTATAAATATGTAGAAATTTTGTTCAAGTTTATTTATTTTATTGTCTTATTTAAAAAAGTTTAGGAATTTTTTGGAATCTCGAAAAGAAAAAAGAAATATCCTCCCATTTTATATTAAATATCCTATTTATTATAGCGGGTATTCTATATACTGGATACTTATTGAAAAATAAACCCCTCTTAATTACTTAGTCTATATTTATTAATTTAACCTGATACAACATAATAAGCAGATTATTTATGGTTATAAGTAAGAGGACTTTGTTTTTCTTTTTAATTACTTGTATATTTAGCTTGTTTATATGTATACAGTCTGTTGATGTTGAAAATATTAAGAGTGAATTCAAAGAATTTGATCTAAATGGTGACAATTTAATCGATGCTCAGGAAATTCGTACAATGCGTACTTCAGTAACTTTACAAGAGTTGCAAGGATTTTTTTGGGAAGTAGATGTAGATAGTTCTGGAACAGTAACTTTTCAGGAATATATGGACTTTGCAGTAAACAATTTATCATATTCTTCACAATAAAATATATTTTAAGGTTGAATATATATAATGAAGATTTAAAATATAAATTAATAATAAGAGAGAAAAAAAGTCACTCAATTGACTGATTTCTATTATTAGATTTAATATTTTGTTATTACTATAATACTAAAAATATTAAAATGAGATTATTACTACTAATATAAATTATAAGAATTATAGATCATAATGGTTTAGAAATAAATAAAATAAAATGAAGAAGGAAATACTATTTGTGATTTTATTAACTCTATGATAACAATTAGATAATAAAATACTGATCTATAAATATTAGAATCTCAATAGATAATCTAAATTTTGATTACTTAACTTAAAAAATTGTATTATTAGTAATATAATCTGAATAGAACTAATATAATTTAGTCTGTAGAAATTAGTACATATGGTAAATTAATAAAAATGTATCTATAATGTAATTGTACTAAAATAATAGTTGAAAATTATAAGGAGTTGATCTGAAAATTTTGGTAATATATTAATGATTTTTGAATTATTTAATATAAAAGTGAGGTTTGATAATATTATCTAAATTTAATTAAAAACTTTTTATAAATGCAAATCCATACTTTAATAGATTTTATTTATATTACCAAATATTAAATAAATCAATATTTAGAATGATAATTTTAATCTCTTTATATAAATTTGAATTAATATTATAATTCTTAAATAAAGTAATATGATTTTTTGTTTTTTCTTTAATAAGTATAAATGTTTAAAATAAAAAATTGGTATACAATTGTTATCTTTTTATAAATGATTTTACTAAAGTTCTAATAACGTTAGATTAATATCAAAATATATTTAAATATTACCATTACTTAATCAGTAAGTTTTCCCAATGAAAAACAAGAATAGATATATCAAGACAATAAATAATAAATAGAATACCTAAAAATATGTTTATATATTACTAAAATTCTTTTTTTTTATTTAATTCTATTCTACTTAACCTTTCAATAAAAAGTCTAGACATAATTGAATATTAATATTATCTATTTATATAAATCAACTATTAAATTAATCTAATAATAGTTTCTATTTTTAGTTTTAGTTTTATTATAAATTTTATAATATTAATTTATTTTACTTTTATATCTAATATTTCCATTGATTTTTTTTTTTATGTCAACTTTTTAATTACAAAATTCAATAAAGTATATTACTATTGAATTTTTGTAAGTATTAACTAAATTTTCATTTTTGATTTTTCCTTTTTTTTTTTTTTTTATTTCTTTAGATCCCATATTATTCCGATTTTAAAATTTAAAAAAAATTTACCTTAATATTTATAAAAGGTTAGATAAAATTATTAAAGTAATACTTAAAATTTGAATCTTGATATTTTTTAAGAAATTAAAATTTGAAATAGTATTACTAGTACGGAATGGAAAATTCGTTATACCTTTTTTATAAGGTTTGTAAGATATATCATTACATGTAACTGGATTTCTCAAACATTTACAATCTATTGATATTGGATTATATGAACAATGGCATCCAGGATTATTTGGATTTAAATAACAACCACATAATTTTGAATATGGATTTAGATTGCATGGACAACCTATACTATATGGACTTGATGAACAACGTCCAATAATTGGCTCAGTAATTGGTTTAGTACAACTAATTATTGCATTACATTCTGTAGAAATATCTAATTGATTTTGTGTATATCCATTTATAGTATTTATTGAATTAATATCTTTAGAATATCTAAAATTCGTTAGTACTTTATTCATATTTTCTCCATTATTATTTTTATAACAGAAACAATTATTACCCAAAGGATTTTTATAACATTCATAGTTATTAAATATACAATTTATTGGGTTATTTATACACATATAGTTAATATTTGGAGCTGATAAAAGCATAGATTTGCATGTTTGGCTTATTTGAGATTCATTTCCAACTATTCCATTACTACTATAAGTGTAGTCTTGTCTATCTTTAGATAATATAATAAAAGTTCCAAATTTATCTTTTATTGATAATATTTGTGAATTAGAGATATCATTTAGATTTTTAATTGTTGGATAATTTGTTTTTAGATCTTTTATAATTGTGAAATCAATCATTGTACCTCTTAATTCTCCATTTTCCAAATTACATGACTGATCTATATTTATACTTTTAATATCATAATTTAATGAATCTGGTTCTCCATATATTCTATTTATAACAATATTTTTAGGTATTATATTAAATAATTTGCTTAATTCTTCCCTTATTGCAATAATTAAGGTTTTAAAATTTTCTTTTTTAAATATACAATAGGGGGCTTCTAACATAGCCATTGTAAATGATAGTAAAGAAGTTGAAATATTGGTTTTTAAGATATCTATTTCTTCATTATTTAAGTGTAAATCTATAATATCTAGATTTTGTGTTTCATTTGAGTTTAAAATAGTAATTTCTTCAGCTTCAGGGTTATATAGTGTATCTGTATCTGTTATTTTAGACACAATAAATACATTAGATGATTCAGAAACATCTGTTTTAAATATAGTTTGTGTATTTAAAGTCATTTTAGGTATTTCTGTAGTTGCAGTTATTGTAGTTGGTATTGTTGTAGTTGTAGTTGTAGCTGGTATTGTTGTAGTTGTTGTAGTTGTAGTTGTAGTTAGTATTGTTGTAGTTAGTATTGTTGTAGTTGTTGTTGTATGGATAACTTTTGGTATATGTTCATCATCATCAGTACTGGTTG
>NW_027122794.1:0-16735 GCF_001865355.1 Cryptosporidium andersoni
TTAGAATCTATAGAAGAACCAGCAATAGATTATACTCGCAATTTGTCTGAGGTAAAAACTGATACAGAAGATGTTGTATCTCCAGAATCAAATATTGTGGAACTTGAAGATAAAGCTCAGCATAACAAAGCTAGTGATAGTAAAGAGGAAGAAAAAGAATTAGAGATCAAGCAAAAAGGTGATGAATCATATTATAAACAAATTGAACCAATGAAAAATAAATTTGAAAAGCTAGTACCTGTATATTTTAACAGCTCTAATGTATCTAAAGCAAGCAATGAATCTCTTATAAGCTCCTATAGTAATAATAATAACTTATCTATAAATGCTTCAAAACCCTCATCTATTACGTTGGACCAACCAAAATACATACGTAGAATTTTAAAATACGATATGAAGGAACCAGAAATGGTGGATTTTATGGAAGGTATTTTCCCAGAAGTTATTGTTACAAATGTAGATAATTCTAAAGAGGAAAAAGGTAAATTTTATAATAAAAAGTGTACTTTTAATTTATATAATTTATTATTTTTTAAAAATATTTTTAGGATTCAATGAAGGTTCTATCCAAGATGATACTCTTGAAGATGTATTGACCGATAAACCGAAATCTATAACAGATGAGACAGTAAGGACTCAGCCAAGTCCAGAATTTGAAGGTAAATAGTAATGTTTTAACTTGATTTATGCATTTTCTACTTAATAGTAATATATTCTTTATAGGTGAGGAAAAAATAGTAGAATTTTTAAATAGAGTAGCAATTGAAGATGCAAGTGAGGGTGCCAATCAGCAATCAGCCGAAGTTATTGAAACTCTTCCACAGGACATATATGGAGGACAGTATGTCTTAGTAGAGTTTAATAATTTTGAGCCAAACTATATCTCATCTGAACAATTAAAAATACTTGAATTAAAGCTTAAAACTGCTCCTGAAGGTAAGTTACTATTGCACAAACACAATTAAAATATTGATTATCCAAGTTAATTTTTTGGATAACTATTCACATATTTATTGACCAGACTTTAATCCAATTACAAAATTTTCTGAAACATTAAAAAAAATTGATAGCCTGCATACTCTTAATCAACGATTAAGCTTGTATGGATGGTTTTTGGTAACTAAACAAGTATTTCATATTGGATTTTGATCTGTGTCCCATAAATATCAATGATTGATTAAAAACTTTTGCAATTGACTTTTTTTATTATCTGATTATTAATGAAACCTGTATTAACTGAATATTAAATGCATCTTTAGGATCTCATATTATTGTCAAGAATACTTTTGAGCCTCAACTATTTGAATACTATCAAAATTCAATTAAAGAATTAGACCAAGATCTTCAAATGAAAATTCTTAAGCTTATTGATGAAGATAAAGCAGCTAGAATGAGAGATTTGAAGTCATTGGAATCTGAAACTGATACTAATGAGATTAAGGAGAATCAAAGAGAAGTAATTAAGATGTCTGAGGAATCTCCTGAAGTTCTACTGGAACAAGGATCTTCAAGCATAGAATTTGAAGATATAACAGCAGATGATACAGAAGATGAGATAGAAGATGAAATAATTGAAAATTAGACGAGCTAGAGCAACTAGAATTACGCCCAAACTATAACTCAAAAGTAGAAATTTTACTCAATAAATAAGAAATATAAAGTAAATAAATGAAAATTCATTAGTCCTTGGTTATTAAGAAATTGTAAGATTCCCAAATATAGTTCAAGAGCGTAATGATCTATGATGATCTGTATATACGATTACATTACTAATAAGAACTAAAGAAAGGAAAATAAGACTTTGTCAGCAAATAACTACTTAAAAAGTCCATACTTCATATTTTAAATTAATGCTTGGCATTACTTTTAATAGTAATATGAACGGAAATAAATCTATTTAAATATTTTCTTAGTAGAAAAAAACGGAATTGTCTAATTAAATTTTAAAGTTTATAATTAATCAATTATACAAATTCCCGAATTACTAGTAGTTGTAATTATATTTATGTTGACTTTGTTACCTTAACAAATAAAATTAAAGAGTAGTTAAACTAGCTGTTGTGCATTAGAAGACTCTTTCTGTAGCAAAGGATTAGTTTCATCTGCTGTAGAGTCTATATTTGGATCTATTCTGCTTGCTATTCTAGTAGGACGGGGAGATGTACCTAAATATGTTGTGCTACTTGGAACCATTCTTCTAAGTTTGAAGTAAGGAACTTTTTCGTTTCCTCTCCCCCCTGCTAGTTGTACCAAGTACAAAGAATATGTAACCTGAATCGTATAATAAAAACATAATAAAATAAATAATAGAACACTAGTAACCCCTAAAAATATGTAGAAATACATCCACCAGGATTGGAGGTTTTTAGCTACCATAAAGGAGAAAAAGAGTATACCTATGATGTTTTTGATAATATCTACCCAAATTAAAACTAGAAAAGTTACAGTTGCCCAAAACCACGAGAAAATACCAGATATAAGACCAGTCATAAATAAACATCCATAAATGAATGAAGAGATATTTAGATAGTTAATTAAAATAACTTGGAATGTAGAAGCCATATTTGAATCTAAATTAGTGACCACCTCTTTTAATAGTAAAGCAAAGAAATTCCCAAAATACTTTTTTAGAACATCAAGTGAAATGTCATTTAGCATGTACAAACTAAAATTAATTCCAGCTAGATTCATAGTGGAATTAACTGCTGTGATCGTTAAAAAAGCTGAAGAGATAAAAGAAAGTTTATATTTACAGATGGAATGAATAAAGAAAGCTAATATTAAACTTACAAAACTTTACTATTAAATATAGAAACCCATAGGTTACTGCTATCATTATAACACTTGTCTTAAGGCTTAAGCAGCAGTAGGCAGTTCCCCAAATACCACACTTCCTACGATGTATCTTGCCTGTCCTGCCTGCACTTGGATCATCCACTATACGGCCTACTTGAGCTGTTGACACAATAGAAACCATCAATATTTAATAAATCTTATAAATATTTAGATTTACTTCTTCCCTGCATAACTGGATCTCCAAATAATAAACCTTCAAAAAAAAAAAAAAAACGCGCTTACTGAACGTAAAAAGTTGCCACGGGCGCCTATAGCAACTATAAAATCTTGCATATAGTACATTGTAAATAGGCACTTCCACGTAATCACCTCTAAAATGTAGTATCGATACTAGAATCCTAAATATTACAAGTGGGATTCAATCTATAAAGTATATAAAACAATAAGTATATTCATAAATACCATAGTATTGAAACCCAAATCCACTAATTAGAAATATCTAAACTTTCTAGCATATCAGAAGCTATTTGGTTGTAACATATCAGATGTGATATAGCAGTTGCAGCGCTTCTTTCCTGAATAGAATAGAAAGATGTCATATCTACATATCTATTTACTGGAGGTCCTTTCGGAGTAATATTGTTATTTTTAAAATCTATAATCATCTTTTTAGATTTCTCAGCTTCATCACGTAACTTCTTCCTCTCCAAAATCCTCTTCTTCTGTAAAAAATAATGTAATCTCGCCCTATATAGACCTTTATTAAACATAATTGCTTCTTTCCTTTCTTTTCTGGCCTTTTGACTAAATAGTACTGTAAATAAACTGGGGATACGTTTTTCCTTATTAGGTATTTCAAATTTAATTGGTTCACTATTTGTATAATCTGGAATTTCATCATCTTGAATATCACTAGATTTTTGATAGTCTTTTAAATCATTTACTTTTTTTTTTTGGGTTTCGAATTCTTCTCTCTCCATCCATTCTTCTGTAGCTATTGTTAGACCCTGTTTATAATAAAATTCTCTCTCAACTTCCTTTATCCATGACTTAACCAGCTGTTTATTCTTTAAATATCCACTATCAGTAAGGATATCTCTAGTTATTTTAAATTTTATAGCTTTATGAAATTTTTTTGGGTTAAGTAGTTGGAAATTAGTTATTTTATTCATAAGAATATTAGAATTAATCTTAATATTCAAGTCAGATTTTTTACAATTAGATTTAAAATTCTCTTTATAAGAATGAGATATAGGGATAATTGACGATAACTTCAGTCCTTTAGAAGGATAAATATATAGATAGTCGTATTTATAAATTGTGCAGTAATCCGACTTGTGGTAGATCTCCTTAGGGTTATCTTTATGTTTAGATATAGGACTAGATATATTATATCTAAATGAAATCTCTTCTATATTATCTAAATAATATATATAATTATAAGCTTCAGTAAATATAGAAGGTGTAACCTTTGGGAGCTGTTCCATACGATATGACATGTAACGATCAAAAGAAATGAGATCATTCATCTCTTGTAATGAGTCTTCATATATATCCATCCCCATATCAACTTCTTTTCTTCTGTTTGGAAACATCCTTTTCAGTATTAACTCTGCAAAATTTTTTGCAAGAGTACTTTCAATAGAGAGTTTATATTTAGCAGGTACTTTCATTGACATATAGTCAAGTATATTTCGGGCATGCAAGAGAGATAAATTACATAGATCAGTATACCTTAGAGATCTTAATGTATCCATAGCAATTTTATGAATTGAGTAATTTGTAGAAGATGTGTAGTCCAGATCTCCTGTGTCAATAATAGGAACCTCATAGCTACTTAACTGGAGTATTGATACCACTAAGTCATTTACCACAATATCTGTAACCTTCATAATATCTTTTGTGATATCAGTTTGTTCAATTAATTCAATTGGATTATTTGGATTAAAACATGATTCCCAAAACTGATTCCCCCTACATATACTTTCAATAGTATTTATATCTGGTATTCCTGGAAGTAAATTGGTATTAAGAGGGCTTAAGGGTTCTCCATTGCTTGGAATAGATAGTTGATCTTTCAGTTCTGACCATTTTACCTGAAATATATCACCAACTATTTTAATACAATCTATATTAAAGTATTTCGTTTTCGTAATTCCAAAAACTTGTTTACATACATCTTGATATATTATTGGAGATGGTAGCTTAATAAATGAGAACTTTGGACGTTCATATTCACTAGCTTCCATATACTTATTTAGTAATTCATCTCTCTTTTTATCTTTGAAGTATAATCCTATAATTGGGTTTTGTCTTCTTCTTTCATATAATTCCCTATATATTTCTTCTGAAACAACATCTGCCCATTGTCTTTCAATTAATGATAAATGTTTATTCTCTTCATTAACTTCACAAGTTACCTGTTGCCATCTGAGAGTATCACAGCATAGAGTAATTGCAACTGCAGTCATATGTATTTGTCCAGCTGATCTATCTCCAATGTAAACACCTAGAGTAGGTTTTGAAATTCGGTTAATGAAGATAAATTCTTTGACATATTTAACGCAATCCTGCTTAAAGTATTCTGACGCTACAAATTTTTCACTTAATTCACATACTTCATCAAAGCTGAATATATCCGGATATACTTCTTGCAAGCCAAGAGTCAATTCTAATGACAAGGTATCTAGATGCTCTCTTAACTTTAAATCACTAATATTTCTTGATTGAGGACAACTTTTCCAAAAACTAGTTGATTTACAAATATGAACAGCCCTTTTATAATCTGCTAGTACTGATTTTAGTAAGATTGGACAACGATCATTAAAATCTGGTGCATTCGCAACTGGAATAGCCACTTCACACATATCCCTAAATTCGAGTCCTTGTATTCTTGATAATTTTAGCAATTCCGTTGCTAGCATATCTATTTTTAATTTCTCATCTATGGGAATATCCACTTTACAGCTCATCCAACGACTTGTGCTTGAGCACATCTTACGAGCAATTTCTGTTGGGATACCAATTCTCACTCCCTTTGTTAAATGATATACTAGAGATGTTGAAGTATTTGTGAGATTTCTGTCAAGATTATTTCCTTTGGAGTTTAAGTATCCTATTTCTTTTACCCACTTTACACATTGGTAATTAAACGAAGAAGTTCTTGAATACTGCATCATATGAAAGAGAATTAAACCTACTAGACACGAGTCTTTAAACTGAACATCTGAAATTTTTAATTCATGAGCAGCTTCAGTTAATTGAACTGCAAAAATATCAATCCTTGATGAATCTTGTATGCTGATCTTCTTGTTATTCATTCCTAGTTGTTTGAGAATGCTACTTGAACTAACTGAGTCGCATGATGGTATTGGATGATTATCAGCAGGTTTCAATTGTTTAACTTCCTCATCCCAAATATCTCGCCATTTTGGAATAATTGAGTGGTTCATATCTATTAAAATATCTTTCCATAATATATAGGCAGTTTTAGAATTTATCATAAATTTGTTTATGTATCTAGCTACTCTGTAAATGTATTGAGCACCTTGAATTGTGCCTTGTGGTAGATATCCCCACTGGTAAATCAACTCAGCTAATCCCCCACTTTTAGGGTCAGATACATTAAATTCGAAGCCTAATAAGTTATATGACACTTTTTTAATGGACTTTTCAAGTAATTGCCAATCTAATTGTGGAGCTTCATATATAAGTGGTTCACTTAGTGGTGAATCTAATGAATCTTCTGGATAGTTTGCATAGTATTTCTTAACAAGCTTCTCATCCACAGACTTTGGTTGATAGGATTCAAGCAAATGATCATCTAGTTCAATAAAGCCTTTTGCTTTAGTAATAATCTTAAGTTTTTTTTTTAAATTGATTCGATCTTCCCTTTCTTTAAGTATTTTTAGATAAGCTTTATCTCCTATACCCTTTCTTGAAGAGGATGGAATTATTGGATCCACAAAATTACGTAGTATCGTATCTTTATAATACATGTAATTTGATATAAATCTGTTTTTAAATGTAATTTTTTTACCACCATTATGACTTTTAATATATAATACCTTAAGTTTCTCTTGAATTTCAGCACATATCTCACTACTTCTCCTTATTAATATCTCAATTTCTTTATTTCTAGAAGATTCCTTACATTTTTGATTACTTAACTTATATATAAATTCACATTGACTACTCTTTGCTTTATATATATAATTACTTTTATCAGGATAATCTCCACAATTTACTAAATCATAAAAAATAAGATTAGGACAATATTTTGAAAAAAATTTGTTCTTTACACCTAATAAAATAAATATTGTAGCTAATTTACAACTCGATTCAGGAGTTACTAGTTTACAATATTTATGACGAATGAAAAAAATCTCAATAGCTACATTTTTTAATGCATTTGAAAGATCTGCAGTTATCCCTTTATCTAGATCTTTGGGTAAACACTCAAAGTTCCATAATTGTATCTCGCTACAGACTGTGACAGCTAATTCAGGAGTCAACAATATAGAGGGCCAGTGTTCCAAATTCGATACTTGCATATATGCATATGGACATACACGCATCATATCCAAAATTGTATCTTTACGAATAATCAATTCTGATGGTAGGCAAAAATCTGAAATCTTCATACTTGGAACATTTAAGTACTTAAGGGAAGTAGAATAGAAGCTATTTGCTAAGTAAATAGCCAATTCGGGATAATATGAGTTCGAACAAAAAGAGTTAAAATGATGTGATAGACACATCTTTGTTATTAAATCACTCCTTATATTGAAATAAATTAATTGAGATTTTTCTTCATTTGTTGTCATATTTTTAGGTAAAATAGTATCCACCACTTGTAACTTTTCTAATTGTTCTCTACAATTTAAGAAGTTGTTAGCTGAACCAAATTTAACTATTTGTTCAGCCATGTCACAGTATTTATTAAAGTTCCAGAAGTCAATGTTATTATCAGACAGCACATTTTGAAATCTTATGGCAATCTTTTCTAATTGCATATTACGTATGACCCTTAATAATTCCAGCTTCGAAATACATTTGGGCCATATATATGGTTTAGAACATATTTTTACTTTTTTGTATTGAGTTATTTGATGCTTTCTAGGTTTTATTGTAGGAATCCATTCATGTATTTTATTAAGTGAATTCTGACATACATCCAAATAAGTTAATGTATTGTGGGGAAAAAGGAAAGCTGCATAATTACATAAGTCCTCAGCCTTAATTATTGAGTACTCTGGGATCAAGGATATTTCAGAGTGTAGACCAACTGCTAGGGTAGATATTAAAGGATTATATTCTTTACATATTGTAGATACCCTTGTATAATATAGACATATAGAAGCTGCTTTCTCTGGACTAATTTTAAGTTTAGAATCATTGTAATAAATATCTCCATATAAAAGTTCTTCAACACAAGCATTCAGGAAATAAGGATATTTTACATACTGTTTAACATCTTCTCTAGCAATTGGTATATAACTAATTGAATTTTTATGTATATTATTGGCAATAACACATATTTGTTCTTTACTTTTGGGATCTTCAAAATCCAAGTTCATTACAGAAGAGACCCCAATTAAGAGATCTGATGCCATGTATTGTGTATCTAAGTTGTTGATTTTGGGACAGATTACTTGAAATCCTATAGATCCATTACAAAGATCGATGGCATCATCAATACGTATTTTGTGTGTTGGAGATGCAATAACTGCCCTGACCGTAGATACGCAATAAGAATTGAATCGTTTTAAATATACCTCTTTCTCTGTAAACATACTCCAAAGCTTTCGAGCAACAGGGCAAAAATACTGATATTCCCACCTTTTCAAAGATTCTATATTTCGGCTTTGCTTAAAAAACTCTGAGGCCAGTAGTTCAACGACATAATGATCAGCACATGTTGTTTCAAAAGTTAATATCCGGCTACATGCCATGGATGCTTCAATCAAAGAAGATATAAATTTTCTACTTTTAAGATATTTAGCACAAATAGCTGGAAAGTATGCAGTTGACTCCTTAAGTTCCAAGTCAGTTGAAATTGCATATGCAACCTTACAGAATTCCGAAAATGGTGCCAAACTTTCAACTTTCTTGAATTGCAAGATAGCCGAAAATAGATTTTGCGCTATGCTAGTATATTCGGTTGAATATCCTAGACAAACTAAATTTCGATGAGAGGCACTACAGGCACTTTCTGCTACTTCTGCAGAAATCATACTACCAATATCCATTAATACCTTCATACATTCCCCCGTAAAATGTAGTGGATTTGAGGAAGACAACTTGTAAGCAGCTTTGCAAAAGATAGATTCTGAGAGACCTTGTATATGTTCATATTGATGCGACCCATAAAGTAAACTATTTGCGAGTAAGTCAACATGAAAGTTATCACTATTACATATCTTACGCCAAAAGTAACTATGAACACACATTTTTATTAGATTTGGACTATTATTAATCTGAGACTGTTCTGATTCTTTAAGAGTTTCGTAAAGTAAATCAAGGCGATTGTTTTGGATATCCATAAACTTTTCAACGCACTTATGGTTAAAATAGGGAAAATTTGGGACAATATTAAGAGTACTATATGCTTCTGGAACGATTTCATGGGCAACTAGGCAAAAGTGATTCCAGTTAAGTTTAGGGTATATTTCCTCCGCAAGGGCAGCATAGTAGAATTCGGATGCAACAAATTCTGTTACAAGTTTTGAAAATATTCCTTTATCGTAGCACTGTTTCCAACGTAATGAGCTTCCACAAATCTCAATAGCAATATTTAGGGGTATTTCTTCCCTCTGAAGCTTATTTCCAATTAATTCTCTCACACACTCTCTGTTAAAAAGTGCATTAGACACTTTACTAGCATATACTCCATAATTCGAGGATGTACTTGGGATATTATGTAGTATCCAGGAGAGACTATCATTTTCATCCATCTCCACATGACCATCAAGCCCTCCAAAACTATCTAATGTGGTTATAATTTGTCTTGCTATATTGCAAAAAGAACCATGAGGTAATTTATAAAAATCTTGTGACTTAATTTGGAATTCCTGAGCCAAAACTTCTACTTCAGAAATGAAATGTTGACCTTTACCTATATCCTCAAAATCGCAATATGAATACCAAAATGAAACTGCACTATTACACACAAAGATAGATTCAGAAGATTTTAGAGGCTGAACAATTACACCCACTTTTGTCTTTAGAACAAGGGGATAAGTTGACAACTTTCTCCAGCAAATAGCATTGAAGTAGTGACCCATTGTTAAGGGTGATATGTCTGAAGGAATTGTTCCCTTCGAAGCATCATGGGATTCTAATTGAATTTTCTCTGAAATGTGACATATATCTTTTATATTTGCATATTGATAAAAATTTGAGCTAAAATGTGTTAGTGGAAGCGTATGTACTGTTTTTAAGATGGTAGAAGAGAGGAGACTTCGCGTTTCAACTGTTGAAATTACTATTTTTGATGAGGATGGTGTTTCAATATTTATTAAAGATGGAGGTTCATCATAGCCCAATGAAGGGCAAGATTCCCATAGGGGATTATTTATACAGAGGTTGATAACCTGTTGAGGAGTTGGATTCCAATGTAATTTTGAATCGGATAATTTCAATGGAGTAGTCAGTTCAATCATGCATAAGGTATTGAAATAAGAACCAATATTAACCTTGTTATTCATCCGTACTGCAATTTCACAGAAGTCAACAGGTTTTACATTTTGGTAATCTTCGACTTCTTGGATACTCTGTGAAAATGACTCTTCACTATTCTTTACTTGAGTATATATTGCAGAAACAAACAATTGTAGCTCTTCAGGGAGTGATTGAATGAAATCTGAGTGTTCTGAGAAACAAATTTCAGACCATACATTTGTAGCTGAACAGATAGAAATAATCTCACTTAAGTCTAATAGTATATCCTCTCCAGATTTACCTGGAAAGTGCAATTTTAGTAGTAAATTTACACAGAAATTATTATAAGAATACAGGGGTTCCTTGCTTAATCGAGCTGCAACTTCACAGAAATATTCTAGTGGTAAATTTGGAGATATATCCTTATCTTCTCCAATTATCATTACTGCATAATGAATATCACTATTAATCAAATCTATCAGAGACAAATCGTCATCTGAAGTACACAGGTGTTTCCAATCTTCAAGCTCCTTACAAATAAAAATAATATGATGTAGAATTTGTTCAGGGGATTCAGAAAGTCCATTTTCATTAATCCAAATATCATCAGGACCTTTTTTTATCTCTAAAAGAGCCTTTACACAATGTGTATTAAAATGGTTCAAATCTCCTCCTAAGATCTTCCAAATAGCATCTGTTAAGTGCTTCTTTTCTATATTTACATAGCCAAGTGATTGAAACTGTCCCAAAATATATAACAGCATATTCTCAGCACGATTATTTACACTTGTATAATTGCAGTTTACTAACCAAAAGTAAAAGGAAAAGCCCAGTAAAATAAGTACAGATGACTTCATTAGTTGCAAAGTGTATTTACTAAAAACTTTTTTAATACCTATAATCAAATCTTATCCAAAATAAAGTGCCATTAAGATTACAAATTAATATCTTGTATAGTTTCTAAAACTTATCATGTATAAGAAATCTTAACAGAAGAGGATCAGATTATCATTTCACACCGGTACTAAGATTTAGCGCTACATGGCCTTCCCCACAAAAAGCATGTACCCCCTCGTGATATTTTCATCATTGCACTGTGTTGCTTCTAGAATAAGAGGGCACTAGATTTCTTGGAAATGCAAGACTTTTCTGTGTGCAAATTACTCCTACTGTTCAGCACAATACACATATTGTCTTTATATCTAAAATATTGGGTACAATATGTGCTAAAGATTTAGAATTTCATTAGCTCCAATAACTATAATGTTAATAACTTAATTGTGAATTTAAAACCATTAAAAGTATAACAATTAATCCTTTTTAAGTGAACTAAATATATATTTGTGATGTAAATAAGGAATTTTCTATAATATAAATTATGAGGTGCCAAAGGTACCAGAACCTTATTTATATACTATACTATATTTGTCGTAGATACATACAATATAATAGGTACCTATGGATGTCATGAAATCCTTTATCTTTTTATTATTTTAAATTAGGATTTCTACTCTTTTTTTCTAATAAGGTTATCTTGGTTAACTTCTTTTCCCTCCGGTGCAAAAACTCCTCCAGCCCAGAAGGATAAAGATTCACCCTGAGATGGGATTTTTGCTTCAAATCCCTTCTCCATAGTTGGTATCATTACTGATCCACCTGATCCCATAGGTGTGAAGCGGGGAACTCCACCACCTATAGGAGCAAGTCCATAGTGTCCGAAATTACTAGCAGGTACAAAAAACTTTTGAGCAAGGAGATTGGCCCAATCGTACCTGTGTGGTGGAATAGAATGTTTATCTATTAGTGCCATAGGATGAGCTAAAGATTTGTATTCCCTAGGATTTAATTCTTTAACAGCTTTCTTACCATGTTCTCTAAGCATAAATAGTTCAGGTCTTTTACTTATAATTCCAGATCTGAAGTGTACATCCTTGTAGTCTTCAACTTGCGATGCTCCATAATCTTCATCATATACAGTGAAGAAATGTTGACATATCATTGTAGCTTTTTCATAATTTTCTGCAGAAACTGTTTGAGAAAAAATTTTTGCTTCGCGTCTAGTTGTAGCTCTTTCAAGTACAGTAGCATACTCATCAGATATGGTCTGCAAAGCAGACCCCAAAATACGAGGACATTCAAAGGAAAACATTGAAGTCTTATGACCTTCAAGGACTTGACCAGATTCTGTTACCTCTCTAAGATTTTTAATTTCCTCAGAAACAGTACAGAAATCTACAAATGCAATATCTAAGTAACCCAAATCCTGAGCAGAATTATATAATCCTCCAGCAATAGGATCTATTGTTTGAATATAAAGTGTAGAGAAGTCTAATATTCCAGCACATGTTCCTTGCCAGAATCTGGAATCTTGACAAACTACTTGTCCAAATTCCTTCATAATTCCTATAGCGGCTAAAGCATTAATGCACTCTCTATTAAAGTATCGAGTATCAATTTCATTAATTAACACATCTGCAATTGGACAGAACTGAGCTAACTTGAGAAGTCCTACAGTCATTACTTTGTTAAGATCAGTATTTTGAACTATTCCGGCATATAGCTGAGCTGCTAAAGCATCAACTGGAGCATCTATATAATTGCCACACATAACCCAGAAATTGGAATTACTACAAATACTTTCAGCATATCTCGCTGCTACAGAAAGTGTTCTAAGACCATATATACAATCACTATTGAAAAAGCTACTAAATTGCATACTTTTGTTTTCATTACTTGGCATAAAACTTTTAATTTCATATCTGCGAATATTTCTAACTACACCACACAAATGACGATATGTAATAGATGTTAATCGAAACCTTTGAGCTCCCAATAAAAGATCAAAAGCTATTTCATCAACCTCTTTATTTGGTGGATCACCACAATACTCATAAAATGGAGAAGTTATACAAATCCTACCAACTGATCGAGACTTAATAGTTGCTTTTTTAAGCTTCCCTCGTATCATTACATTGCTAGTAAACATTAGACGAATATTTCTAGCACATTCCACATTATGAAAACGCCTTTCAATTTTTGATAAAGCCATAGCTAAAGCACAAAAAGATTCAAATGTAATGATCTTTGATCCTCCCGATAAGATATACGCAAGATGTTTATCATGATCAATTAGTTTCACAGCACTTCTAAATAACAAATTCGCTGCTTGTTGAATTTTCTCTACAACTACAAGTGGTTCATCGGATTCAACTTTTTTCATGAATAGAGGCTGTAGATTTTTGCAGACTTGATTTAATGAGGCAGCCCTTTCTAATGCTGACCTTGTAGCAGTTTTTATTACATATGAATAAATCTGGTTATCCTTTATTATAAGTTCATCAGATTTACTAGACTTTAAATTCGATATATTATTGATGTTTTGGGGTATAATTAGTGCTGCATACGACAAACCAACTGAAGCAGCTTCCCAACGAAGAGTACTCCTACATAACTTTGCTGCTAATGTATTAGATAAAATGGAGAATTGGCCACTGAAATCTCCAGTTTGTTGGTCTATTTCAGGTAAATAACGAATTGAATCTACACAACTTGAGAAAAAGTCCTCATTTCTTATTCCTAGTAGATTTTTTGCAGAATGGCAAAATTGTTTAAATTTAAGTCGAGTCAAACTATTTTCATGAGCTGCACTTAAAAGTTCCAAAGCTAAAGCATCTATTTCCTCATTATTTGAGCCACAATTAAGCCCAAGATCTAGAATATCATTTGTGGGTCTAGAAATAATGGAGGACATTTTGCTCGTAGTGTATGAATCTATAATATCAATTCCCATTACCAAAATAGTATCTCGCCAAATTTCATAGGCTGTCTTTGGCATAATATATCTTTTATTCTTCAAAATTGCTAACATTCTAATATATTGAGGATTTCTTAGAGATCCTACATCTACTGTGTTTAATGAATAACCCAAAGATGCCATTGCCTGATACTCCTCACTTTCTGGCAAAGGCAAATCAATAGACCAACCCAGACGACGTCGTGAAGTTGTTTCTAGTGCATATTTAAAATCCACATATAGATCATATATTGACTCACCCAATACTTTCTCTTCTACTTTCTTATCTTTTTTACCATTAACATTTAGAAAACCTTTCACTTTCCAAAACCAATTTGATTCATCATAGAAGTGCATCTTGCTACATATATTCTTAGCTCTATCGTAGTGTAATCTAAGCAATTCTTTTCTTGAATAAAATTTAGTAGGTTGTCCCCAGAGTTGATTATTCATAGAATCTAAATACCTAATGTCATTTTCTATAAATGGCATGAGTAACAAAGGACATTGAGTTTTATACTTGGATTTGGTTTTCACCTTATGTTCATGATCTTTATATATAATATTGAGACTCGGTAATAATTCCCCAACTAAACGACACATATCTTTAACCATTACATTTGTGATACCATGTTTCCTTAACATAATGAAGAAATCAAAGGCTATATTAGTTGTTATATGGGACAATGTAGTGCCCTGACATTTTGTATTATAAACCCAGGTTGATTTACAAATCTCATCAGTCTTCAAGGATGATATATCTAATCTTCGGAACTCCTCCAAATCCATCAACTTATTTAAACCATTACGACAGCTAGATAAATAATCACTTTTACTGGGTTGATTAATGCTTTTAACAGCTACAAAACAAAAGTAAACAATGTTCAATGCAGATCGAGCTGAATTTGATATTGCTAAATAAGTCCGAGTCATAAGAGAAATTGCTAAATTATCTGCTGCATCATCATTGCCATTACATGTCATGAATTGTGGCAAACTCTTACATAATTTTAAAATAGCTACTTCCTGAATTTTTGTAGCTTTCTTACCTAACAGTGTAGATGATCCTTTAGATTTACAATTCCGCATAAAATTAGCAGGAGAATTATCAATAATATCTATTACAAAAGTACAAATATGCTGCCAAGTAACATAATCAGATAATTCTGGAATATCAATTTGAGTTAAAAATACTCTCTCTGCAAGCTGATCCACATCTTCTCTATGAATATTGCAACTTCTTGAAATTGCATGACCTGATTTCCCTATTCCAACTTCTCCCATATAAGCTGGGACTCCAGGAATAATAGTATTTTTTGTGTTTATATCACCATAATTCCATCCTTTCTGTGTATTTATGTAATCTTCAGTTAGCAAATCTGGATTTACTTTGGAGTTTGGTAAATCTAATTTTGTCACAGGCATCTGTGATTCGAATAACACAGCTCCACGGCTAAGTATAACTTGTGCTATCAATAATGCCGATACGCCTCTTATAAACTTTATGCTATATATATTAATCATTTCCAGTTATATACCATCTATATTTCTCCTCCTGGTATAGTTATTTTTTCAAAAAACAAAAAAAATCTACAATCCATGTATTGCCAGAGGAAGCCCGCTACTAATAATAAAATCCTATTTTTAGATCTACATTGATATAGGTAAAGTCAGTATTGCTCTATTAAAAGTCTCTTTCAATTGAAATATATAAATAGTATTATACCTTATTGCTTATATGTCAAGCTCTATAATACAAAATATTTTATTTAGTATTTAATAATTACAATTAATGGACCAATATCTCCTAGTAAAGTTGTACATCTCTATTTACTTTGTTTTTATTATTGTATTGTATTACTAGGTCCATTATAATATTGCAAATATCCTTTAAATCAACTGGGACTTAGCAAATTAAGTTCATGTGTATCTTCATGAAAATTCAGGTGGTTTAAAATTAGATATACAATTATTCCTCTATATATGAAACTGTCTATATTAAAAATTGATCGTTTTAACTACTACTAATCTGTTATCTTTCCTTATACTGCAATAGTCATCAGATGTGCTGCAATAGTCATCAGATGTGCTGCAATATATAGCGCCCACTTATATCTTTGTTAATATTTGAGCTATAGCTCGTTTGATATATAACCTGATAATTATGCGGTTAACACTATGTTGTAACTAAAGGATACAGTAATGGCTTGCAGTTGTGTCTCTCTCATTTTCTCTTAATTTTGCTAAACTATTTCAAACTATCTATTAGAAATTAAATACTGAGGTAATATGAGATTTATTTTAAGTATCCTGGTTCTTGCCTACATGGTTGTCAGCAATGCTGTAGTTGTAAGTGACTCAGCTTCAACATATACAGAAAGCCCTCACTCAACAACTTCTTATTCAACAACTTCTTATTCAACAACTTCTTATTCAACAACTTCTTATTCAACAGCTCCTTGTTCAACAGCTCCTTATTCAACA
>NW_027122794.1:16846-77941 GCF_001865355.1 Cryptosporidium andersoni
TTCAACAGCTCTTAATTCAACAACATCAGTTAATTCAGATAATTCAACTTCAAATAAGGAAATTAACTTAATATCTCAGATATCTAGTGAAACAATAACTCTAGTTCAAACTGATCCATTAAAAGAAAGAACCCTAGTTTTATTCAAACCTGAAGTAGTTCATAGAGGTATTATTGGATCTTTATTAAGTGAATTTGAGCAGAAAGGATTTAAGATTGTAGCTATGAAGCTTTTAGTAGCAACCAGAGGACAAATTGAACTACATTATGCGGATCATTATGGAAAAGGGTTTTATAATAGTTTAGTTGGTCGTACTGCTAATCAACCCATAGTTGCACTTGTCTTTGAGGGTTTAAATGCAGTTACTGAGGTTCGTAGATTAATGGGTTTAACGAATCCTC
This sequence comes from Cryptosporidium andersoni, assembly GCF_001865355.1. Taxonomy (NCBI): domain Eukaryota; phylum Apicomplexa; class Conoidasida; order Eucoccidiorida; family Cryptosporidiidae; genus Cryptosporidium; species Cryptosporidium andersoni. The sequence goes on from NW_027122794.1 coordinate 17,248, forward strand.
AGGTTTCTCCTTTAGGAACAATTAGATCGAAATATGGCATGCAAGTTGAGAGGAATTTAGTTCATGCCTCTGACTCTATTGAAAATGCTAACTTGGAGATTAGTGTATGGTTTTGTGAATCAGAAATCTATGCATATGAAAGAGCTATAGACAAATATATTTATTTCCAAGAATAAATCAATGTGTAAATAAGTGTAGATATATACTTTAAAAAATAAGTGTAGCATAGATCTATGTAGATTTAAGGATGTAGAGTATTTCTTGAATAAGTTCATTAGTCAACTTTTTTGCATAGAAATTATTATAAATTTAAACCATTCTAACTTGGGATATATTACATAGCAATATAATTATTAACAGATCCAATACAAAACATCTGGTCACTATTAAATTCATTCTTTAAAAGTTCAATTAAAGTATAGAATAATGAAAGGAAAGTATAGGTAGCTGGGGGGTATATAGTTGGGGGAGCTTCGTGTATTGGAGTAAATTTCTTAGAATTTAATATTTGTATAAAGGATATATCTTCAACAGTGCCAGTTGACATTAAAGCTTCTGATTCACCTACAGGAACTACAGAAGGTGATGAGTATGTTGGACTAGTAGACCTTTCCAGAAAAGTTGTTTTAGCTGATGATGACCTAGTAGATTCCAATATTTCATCTATTCCTTTCAAAACATTTACTATTTTGTGTAATAAAATTATGGCCTTAACTTCGCCATTACTAGATGTAACAAGTGATTTATATAGTTTCATATCAAATTGTAAATTAAGACGTTGTTTTATTTTATCAGATTTGGAGGGATATGCAGGAATATCATCGGATGGTGTGGTAGGAGCATTTAAGAAACAGGTATAGTCTGTATGTTGAAGATTACTAAGATTACCATTAAAATCCAAACGAAGAACCAAAGTTCTTGTTCTGGGAAGTCTTGTATGAAACTTTGCCATAAAGATATGTTTATCCAAAATTCTAGAAAAATTTGTTGATTCCTTCGAGCTACTTGAAGATTGTGATGAATCAGAAATTTTATCTGTAAACAAATTATCTGTATCTCTTTTTGAATACCCTATTATAGGCGGTAATGGAAATATCTTGTTAGTCCATTCATATACTCCAGATGTAATCAAATGACGAACCATGGTAAAAGATGAGTCACAAGATGATTCACAAGATTTATTATTAGTAATGACAGAAATATATGTTATAATATTTAAAAGTAACAATATTTCGTCAGCCATTCTGTCATCAATAAAAAGTTTCAAAATGTGTGACAACATATCACAATCCATAACTATAAGAATATAAAATGGTGAGGGATTAGTTACATCATAACCACATTTGGGAGAGGTCGGTTCTTTAAACATAAACTCATCCCTTAAAGCTTTATAGAAAGTTAATGGCGAGGCTGTAGGTGGTATAATATCTAACATATGAAGAAGTTTGCTTTGAACTTCTCTAAGTCTAAATGGTTCATATGGTAATGTTCCTATAGGTACTGGAATAGACTTTTGAGTTTCCTTACTTTCCAAATGAGGAATACCTTTATTGAAAAATCGCCTAACTAATATAACTAAAATCTTGTATTTGTCACTTATATGCTCATTCATACATGCAAAGTTGAGATGATATAAATAATCATCTATAAGTACAACGGTTGTTCCTAAATTAATTTTATCCTTCATATAATTTCTGTATTTAACCATATCTTTAACTTCTAAAACTTCAGAACTCCTCATAGCATAAGGCCAATCTCTTGCCAAAGAAGAAATCTTTGCAAGGATCTTCTTGACATACTCCCTTCCTTGTGAATAATTTGTACTAGGAAGAGTATCTCGAGATACTATAATTCTTTGATCTTTAGTAGTTTTTTTCATAAAATCTTGAAATATTGGAAGTTCTTGCTTAGTTAATACTTTAGATACAATATCTGAGTAGAGATACCTTCGCTCCAGAACTCTGTTAAGTGGAATATCAGATGATATATTTGATTCCATCTCATCTTCATCACAAAAAAAGACTTTCAATATATCTAAAGGGGAGTCTGTATCCCCATCATTATCAAAACTCCTTAAAAAATAAATATCATTCATAAGATAGGCAGTTCCCATATTTGCAATCCGAATCTCAAATGGAAATACATTCCCTTGTTTATTCAAAGTAGTTGTTTCCATTATATTTCCTTTATTCCCCATACCTGACATAAATTTTGCAACCGTTCCACATCCATGAGAAAATATAGTTGGTGGGAGAATCCTCTTATCAAATAGTTTCCTACGCTCATCTAATGCAGCCAATAATGGAACAGATTCTGGATTTATTGTTGTTTTAAAATTGCCAAGTTTACACAAGAGGACATGATCAACGTCATAAACAATCAGTAAAGAAGCCAATTGACCGATATTTGATTGAGTATCTGCTGAATCAGGAGTTGCTGTATACTTAGTAGTGAAATCTTCACAATAAACATTACTGAAACATAATATAGGCAAACACAGCCAATATATGATATCCCAAATAATCATGGCATATATTCGGTGATTTCATTCAATATATCTGAGTAAACTCTTAATTTAGAGGACAGTTCTAGGTCAAGTATCCAGTTGATGTTTTAATTCACCCAGAAACGCATTGCCTCAGGCGCTCAGACTAGAACTTCTCACCTGAACTCGACCTTTCTTCAAATAACACTTTCTTTTTTTTATTATTAAGGTCTAGTAGATATATTTATATATAAAGGATATATAAAAGGATTAGATAGTACCACATAACATTTTTTTTTAAGAAGTAGGAATTACTACTTCCTGCTCAATTTTAATACTTCATATATTACCAATGTAATACAAAGATTGCCCTCTTTTATCTTTATATAAGGTCTCTCCTTTTAAATGAATACTTTATATATTGTTGATATTAATACCCAAAATCTGCATTATATTTTTTTTTTAAATATATATTGTAGAACACCTAGAAAGTATTTTATTGGAGCGGCCACTATAGATAGGCGGTAGGATGATGTTGACATGCATTATACTTACATCTATAAAGTAACTAAGTTATAAACTTTGATATTTTCTGATGATTCCAATTTTAGTTTTTTTATTTATAGGATATCTATCACATTTTGTGCAAGGAAATGATCAAAGTCCTCTATTATTAAGTGATAAATCTCAATCATTTTTGATAAACGGTCAATCTTACTCTGACTCAAGTTTTTCTATGCTAGATTATGGAATCGAGTCTACTCCAAGTAAATTCACAGATATAGAACCATCAATATCTGATATAGGAATTCCTTATCTGGATCAATCTATAGACAAATTAATAAATAAGGACTCTTTAATTCAAGATGGAAGTTTAGTTTCTCTAGATTTGAACTTAGATTTGAATTACAAAAAATATGAAAAATTATCAATATTATCAAATTTACTAACATCACCTGTAATGGAACGTAGCTTAGACACATTAGAAGAATTAGATTTTGACTATTCACAGGAAAGTCTTAGAAAGACACCAGAAAGTATACATAAATCGCAACTATTCAAGGGTTCTACTTTTAAGATACTTTGGAAGAATGGAATTGGTAATTATATAAATATTTTTTTAAGATTTGGTTTACTCGTTGCCATTGTTGAAGAGTTTAACTTTTTTTTCAAACAATATTTAGATAGTAATAAATGCATGGTACCAACTTCCTTACTAAGAAATAAACCTTGGTCAGTAAGTAGATGTATATCTGAAATGAATTTGGCTAACGAATTATTAAGTTCCATCTTATTTACTGGAAATAAGGATAAAATATTCAATATATTTTGTTCTTCTATTAAAGATGAAAATTCCAAGTTTTTACATAATTGGAAAGCTGAGATATCAAATGCTATTAAGTCTATTCAAACTATAATAGCTAAAAATATTGCTTCAAAATCAAAAAAAACCATTGAATCTAGTATATCTAGAAATATATCTAAGAAAAATATAGAAGTGAATTTACCTACAGTACCAAAAGTCGTTGTTACAGGTAATCAAATTAGGAAAAGATACTCAGATCTAATGAAGCATATAGAGCTAATCCGCTCTAAAGAAAAAGATTTGTTTTCAGCATTGATATTTGACAAAAAGATGGCTATTTTAATAACCACATTATTCAAACCTAATAGTAAGGAGGCTGTGGATCATTGCATTACTATATTAAAGAAATCAAATCCAGCTTTATTTCGAGAACATTATCAACAGTCTAAACTAATGCATATATGTAAGCTAGTTATGGGAGATGAACAAGAAAAAATTTCTTCAGAAAACCAGATTTTCACTAAAAAATTACCAAAACGAATAGATATTAGGTTAGATTAGTTTTATAGGTACTTAATTTCTAATATATGTTGCAAAGAATTGAAAATGTATAAAATAATCAAATTATATCAATTTTTTAAAAAACAGATTAATATGTGATAATTCTTAAGTATTTTGAATATAATTTTTAAATTATGATCATAAAAAGGATTAAAAGATAGAAGCCTTTAGTATCTATATTTTAGTATTTTTTTTATTAATTAACTAACAATTTTAATGAAATAGTAATATATTGTTAAATATAATATTAGATAAGATTTATAAAAAGACATTCATGGTACTTTTCAAATATAGAGAATAGAGAGCTAAATGAATACAATGAAAGATAACAATATATTGTAGATACTTGAGAGTTTTTATAGATTAATCATAAAAGCTAATTTCATTAAGTATCTACAGATTGATTGTTAATATCAACTATTTTTTCTATAATTTATAATGTAAAGGATCAAAGTGGTTTCTGTTAGTTTAATAAACCGATATAACTTCTTTGTGGTTTAACTGATTCTAAAAAAAATATTAATCAGTCAAAAATTATTGAAAAAGTAGCAACACAAAGACTGCATGACTATAGAAAGTTTGGCAAATTATATAACTTCTTTTTTAGAGTCTGAGTTATCTTATTCATCTTCATCATCTTTCAACTCCTTATTGGGATCATATAGGGCATCTCTAAAACTTTCCAATTTAGCTAAATGGATATGATATTCCCTTTGTTTCAAAGATAAGTCAGTTTCTATTATTTCCTTTTCCTTTATGAGGCTCTGCAACATCGCATTTGATATATGATCCCCCTCGACACGCCCAGCTTTATCAGTACCTAATTGTTCATCTATTTCTCTAATTTTATCTAACTTTTCAGCTTGATAAATGAGAAATTCGAGTGTCTTTTCATAAATATCATGACGTTTCTTTTCAAAAACCATTTTTTTTTGTTGGAACTTGATTAGTTGATTTGCAGTTCTTCCTGAAGTGAATAGCCAATCCTTATCCATTTTAGATTGAGATGCCCTGTCTTTTTGTTGTTGTAGAAGGACATGCTTCTCCAAAATATAAGGTCTGGTTTTTTTCTTCTCTTCTTTTGTTACTGCTGAATATTTCTTCTCAAATGTGTCTCTCATTCTATCCTTATTTTGAGGAGAAGCATATCTAAATGCAGCAGTACTTTGTTGCTTTTCCCAACTAGCAACAACATCTCTAGCAGCTTCTTGAAGTCTAACTTTCCCTTCCAAAATTTTCTCATCTAAAATCTCTAAGCGAGTAGTAAGTTCTTGTTCAAACACTACATTTGCATCCTCAAGTCGCCTAGATACTAGTTTAAGTACCTTTTCATCATAACTTAAGGTTCGTTCTTCTTGATCTAAATCCAATCTAGTTTCAATATCCAAACCAAAGCCCTTCATAATCAAACGTTCAGACTTAGATGGTATGATTTTAGTCTTAGTTGTAGGTACTAGTCCATATTTCTTCAACATTAACTTATCTGTATTTGTTCTTAGATCAAGTCCCTCTTTTAGTATAGCCTCTTTCTTTTGTAAGAAATAAAATTTCAGCTTTAAAAGTTTCCATCTACTTTGAATAAAGTTCCATTCAATATTACTTAAATCATTATAAAAAATTCCATCATCTAGAGCCCCTTCAGCCTCAAAGGACTCCTTTGCGGATAGAGTTAGTATATCTAGCTTCTCAAATTCCTGAACTTGACTAAGATCATTTTCATATATATTTTCATTATAACTATCTACTCTAAGCAAGATCATCTTCAGATTCTCTCGAAATTTTTTAATTTCACTAATGGCTCCTTCAGGTAAATTATCTTCATGTTTAGCTTCTTTATCATAATCTCCTTTATTCTTAGGTGAATATGTTAGAGATAATAAATCATCTCTAAATCTTTCCTCAAAATTTATAGTTAACTGTTCATCTTGAGATTTAAGCCATAAATTAGATTCTGTAAGACCTTCCAATTTTTTTTTACGTTCAGCTAAAGCTACTCTGTGATTTGTTATTTCATAATATTTTATATCTCTACTGAGTTGCATCTGCATAATTTCATTTTCTTTCTGTAGAATATCAATCTCTTTTTTGATTTGTCCCTCCAGTAATTTGGTATTTTTTCTAAGTGTTTCAATCTTTTGAGAGTAACTCCTAGTCATATCAGCCTCTACCAGTGCATCCAAATCATTTGTTTTCTGCCTTAATTCCTCCATAAGTTTCAACAGTTTTTTCATTTCTTCACTAGCCATATCAATAGCTTCACTTGTTTCTTTAATAATCTGATTATATTGAGGATGGCTGGATTTTACTTGAGATTGTCTTAGTTGTTGTCGTGTAACTAACTCACCATATTGTTTATACTCATTGTTTAACTGAATATATGCTTCTTGCATGTCTTTTATACGAAATTCCCACTGCATAGCATAATCAACAGAATAGGTATTATCCCAGATATCATTTAATTCTTCAAAGTGTTTTTGAGTAACTTTATCAATGACTAAAAGTTGTTTATTTAATTTTTGTGTCTCTTTATCAAATATTGAAACTAGATTAGTTTTTTCTTCCTGAAGCTTAAGAATTGTTACTTTACGTTCCTGCAACTCTTTCTCACTTATAGTTATTGGTATGATAGGATAAAGTCCTTTTCTACCGAGTGTATTAATATTCTTCCAAAATTTTCTTGGTAATAGATTATATAATTCACGTTCGAAGCTTTGCCTCCTTTTGAAATGAATATCTCTTAGATCCTGAATTTTATGTTCCTTATTTAGTCGTAAGACATACTCTTCAAGTTTCAAATTAATGTATTCCTTCTCTTTTATATTTAATTCATTCTCCCAATTAATCATATTGATTATTGAAATAGAATTTGCCAGCTCGGCACGATGTGAAATAGCAACGTAATCCAAAGCCTCCTGAACAAACCTCAAAAGTCCCATTTCAACCTCTGTAATCTTCCTATTATTGTTACTAATCTGATATATTAAGTTACTCCACTCTGTTCTCATAGATAAAAAATCAGATATATATTGATCTAATAATTCCTGTATCTTTTCACGTGTCTGCTCAAATTTTATACCACCATCAGAATCTCCACGAGACAAAGTCCCCAAGATGGTCTGTTTATAATTATTTTCTATATCTACCAATCTTTGAAGATAATGACGAGAATATTTATCTATTTTTTCACGAATTCTACGATTCTCAACTAATTTTTCTTCTGCTTGACTCCATCGATCTAACTTATATGTAGCTATACCAATATCTTCTGTTTGCTTAAGCTCAAGAATTTGTAAACGCTTCTCTACCTGTTCTATAGCATCTGTTTGTTCATCACTTACATTTGACTTGACATCAAGAGCTGTCTGTTCTTCTCCAGATAACTCACGAATGGTAGCAATACGAATATCAGGCCTTTCAAAGGCAACAGCTTTGCAAAAAGATCGTATATGCTGAATAATTTGATTAGGAGGACATTTAATTTTTAAACCTGGCCAAGTAGGTTGCAAGCCTTTTTTTTCAGATTTTTTGTTATCCTCTAGCATAGTTTGTATTGTCTTAGAACAATTCTCTACTAAACGGGAATCATCCTCATATTCAAAATACTCTGGACAACGAAATTCGGGTTTATTGGTATCAATTAAACTGATAATTTCATCATTTAAAGATGTTTGTAAAATATTGAACCACTCTACTAAACGACCAACATATCTTTGACTTACAGATTTACAAAACTTTATTAAACCATTTATACCATCATAACCTAGTTGTACCTTATGCAGTGGAAATTTTGTACCTGGATGTTTTTCAATACCCAAAGTCATAAGAGCAATTCTACAATTAAATGTAAAAACTTGGATCTTACTTGTAACCTCTAGTACACTATCTGTGGATTTTTGGGTAAAGGAAACTGGAACAGAGTGTTTCGGTAAATCTACACTATAGACAAGTGGATTAGGGACACTAGCACTATCGACCAAATATAGCCATTGCAATCTTTCGTCATTTATTTCATCTGTAAATCCCCCTAATAATTCATCAATAATCTTACCTTGTTCAGCTCCTTCCTCCCAAGCTTTTTTCATCTCCAACATCTTTGCATGACGCCTATTCGTGAGCTCCTTCTCTCTTTTAGAGTATAATCTATTATATACTATATAACAAAAAGCCTGTACCTGCTGTTTCCTATCTTCGGAGTTATTTCCAGCTATCAAAATCCCATACTTATTATTTTCATTATATCCATAATAAGTTGTACCATCCTCCGATACATATTTCTCATATGCTAAAGCCCTTATTGCCCTACGACAATATTGTACAAACTTTTTTTCTATCCCATTACTAAATTTAAACTCTTTAGGAGGTTTAATAGACCCTTTATCTTTCCTATCTCGAATTTCACGTTGAATAGGAGATACAGATTCCGACATAAATTCAACAATAGCACTCCATTCTTCATCAAATTGAGGTAACTGTGTTGTAAATTCTATACTACTTTTTTTTATTCTTCTAATTCTTTTGACTTCCTGCTCCAAACTATCTAAAAATGATTCAACTACATGCCTCTTTTGTCTTGATAATAATTCTATGATACTTTCAATATCCTTGGATCTCATAAAAGAGAGAATTCTTTCTTGGATATCCCTAGGTACCTGAACAGCTGCTACATCAGCTTGAGGTAGCTGATCCCTAATATCTTCTAGAGAAGAACGAAGTAATGCTTTTAAAATACGAGGAGCTTTCTCAGAAACTTCAGAACTCGTTATTTCGGCTGCTATATCAATATCTGATGACTGATCGATGAACTCCTGTGAATTATCTTTAAGTGCACTTTCTTCTAAGAACAAAGGATAGTCATTCGCACTATGCTCTGCAGGAGTGTTACTATATTCCATTTTTTGACCTACATAAGATTCGTCAGTTGAAGGTGAGGGAAATACGGTAAATGGTGAAGAAGATTCTTGGTTTCTCATTTCTCTTCTAATAGATTCAGGTATTTCTGGAGAAGGAATAACTTCTGGAAATACACTTGTTTCAGAACTATCTAAGTATAAATCTTCATGTTTTAACTTTTTTTCTAATCCTTCAAAATTATCTTTATATTTATTATTTTCAGGGGATTTGAGTGAATCTTCAATTAATTTCTCAGAAGTAGGTGATAAAACTGGTTTGTCAGTATTATGTATAATCATATAATATTTGTTTGCTGTTTCAGAGCAAAATTTACGTAATAATAAATCTATTTTACCTGTATCAGAAAATTTAAAGCTAAAACGACGCTTATTTTTTGGTAAGTGGAGATCTAATAAACTTTTGATATTTTTAAAGCAGTTATCCTCAAATAGCTGGGTTTTGTTGGAAACTTTACTTACTTCATTTATATCTTGATCTTTCCAAAACAATTCGGGAGCTTTATTTGTTAAATTTCGGCATCTTACATGGGGACTTGTTTGTAGGGATGTAACTATAAATTCCCACTGTCTCTCTACGCTGTCAGTTGATGAGTTATTCTGTAGACTTTTACCCTGTGTAATAAATCCAAAAAACAAAAAAATAAGTATTTGCACAATATTCATATTGCCCAAATACTAATAGTTTTGGCATTACAATCTTTTGTATTTACAAAAGTCTTCGAATTAATTCTTTTTATTTAGTTAATAATATAATCTTAGATCTATAGACAGTCCAAGGGCGCGCACTCGTTTACATGGAGTAATTTATAGAGATTGTCTATCATATTAGATATTTTGCAGTTGAAATATGTATATGTGATATTCTAATTCATATATACTGAATTTAGAATTAGGATTACTACAATATAATCTTATTATGATTACTATTAATTCAAAGAACCTAAAAGTTCAGTTTCTGAAGAGTTCAGAATTTTCCTAATATTCTTAAGATTTGGGAATTAAAATTTAAAAATCTATATATATGTAAATTTTTCCAGATAAATTAATTGTACTTAAATATTCTCAGCTATTTCTTGTTGAGATAGTTTCAATAATATTCTAAATAATAGGATAGATGGTATACAATATTATTTATTATAAGAAACTTATAACAACAAATATAAATCAAATTGTTATAAGGATTTTCCATTTCTAAAAGAAAACGGAAAATATTATTTAACTTGTATCTTTACAGTACCTGAAAAGCGTGAGATCAGACGCATTTATTGTTTGAATCAAGCGCGTATAGAAAGTTCTGCAACAATGCATTGTATCAAACCTCTATGAATAATACTCAACTTTAATTAAACAAACTCTATAATAGATAAGGACTCTAATAGTTTGGAACATAATTGTTTATTTGAGAGACTTAGTCTATATTCTTATAAAATTTCTGAAGAAAATATTTTGTCACTTATATCCCATTCTTTAAAAAGTGTGGAGTTAGATAATAATATAAAATGGGGCTATTGCCCCACTTAACTAAGGCATATCCAATTATTACTGTGCTATTATGGTTTATCACAAATAGCAAGCGATCATATATATATGCGAGAGATGCATCTGACAAGATTATAAAGAAATTTTTTCAAAAAGTGGATAGACCTTTGTGGGAACGAACTCTTGCTCCTAGGGATGAGATTGCTATTGTGTGTCATTTACTTTCAGGAAATATAGCAAACTGCCTGAAATTTGAAGACAGGGAGATAGATGGTGCAAACCCTGGTCATGAGAACTATTATGGTAAGAATTTTCTTTTTTATCAATTAAGTATATTAGCTATTAGGTATTTTAATTTTTTTTTTTTTTCTATTTTTTAGGATATTTCATTCAATATGGAACATATGGAGCTGTTGCTTTGGCAGAATCTGAAGGCCCGTTACCAGTAGTTCCATATATAAGTGCTAATATTAATAGTAAGTTCAAATTTCGTCCAATATAAAATATCTGATAATAATTTTTTTATTTCAAATATACTTTAGGTGCAAAGATGTATGGGGCTAGTTCCGAGAAAATTAATGAGGTTATGAAACTTTTTGATATTCCTGAAAGTGCAAATAATGTTAGAATAGCTGCTAAATGTACCTTCGATACAAATTCTAAAAGAATAATTCCTATAAATAATTCAGATTCTAACTTAATATCTGATTTTGATGAGGAACTTCCTTTAAAATTGGCTATAAAGGCTTCTTTCCACTACACATATACTAGAGAGTTGTATTATACAACTCTTTTGTCCCAGCAAATATTCCCTATGTTACCAGCTAAAACATATGGATATGGTAAAATCAGAATAACACCTAGAATATACTGTTTTACATCATCGAAGGATCCAGTAATGACTAGACTTTTAATAAGTGAGAAAATTGATGGTGTTACAATTCAGGTTCTGATACGTTGGCTAACTTCCCCAGTATATTTAAATTGGATATCTTTGGCAAGAAATAGCAAGGAATTACAAAAGAGATTGGACAATAGAGCTGAAGTTATTTGGATTTTTATACATTCACTTTTATCTACCCTAACTTCATTTTATATGCATTCTGAATTTGGGTATATTGTACATTGTGATTTGAATAGTGGAAATATACAAGTAGCAAATACGAGTTTTGATCCAAATAGTTGGGATTATGAGAATAATATTAATGCACTTTTATCAATAACACCAGAAAATATTAAGATTTTAGATTTTGGTGAAACTAGGAGTACTTTAGAGGAGAGTATTCAAGATTTAAAATGTAACCATCCGAGTGATATGTGGAGAATAAAATTTATATTGACAAGATTATTGATTATAGATAAAAGAACACACCCAAACTTAATAGGCTGGACAGTTGAATTTCCTAATACAAAGAGTAGTCAGCCTCTTACTGGGAAAAGAAATAGAATTCTAAATCATATGGATATACTTAAACAATTTCATGATACCGTGATAGAAGATCCAGAATTTGTGAAATCAAGAGATCTATATAGTACATTTGAAACCCTTGCAGATGGTCTAGATTCGTTATGTGATATTCTAGTGCGTCACATTGCAAAATTTAAAGAAATATCTACTTTTATAACTCATGATAAGCGAGAGTACATTTCATGTAGTCCTTTAGAAGCTGGGAATGCAAGGGAAACTCCAATTAGAATGTATAGAGCTGATTTAAAAAACAAGCTTAAAAGTCCCATATTCCCTGAAAAATCTGCAACTTTAAAAAGAAAGCGAAATGAGAACAAAGGTAGAGCTTCAGCTAATTCAGAGGTAAACAAGAACACTGAAAATAATCATAAATTGTATATTACTCAGCAGATTCCGCAAGGTAATAAAAATTTGAAGGACAGAGAAACTATAATTTCAAATGAAAAGCCAATTAATCAAGGTGGGGTTTCTCTTGATGGAATTCATGGGATGGGTGTTGGAAGCACAAGTGAATCCAATATGAAGACAGTTCCTATTCAGTTAGTAGAACCTTCCAATATAAAATTGGTTGGGAAATATAACAAAAATATTGTTGCCACAAGCATTGGTCTTCTCCAAGATGACAATATAGATGCAGGTAAAATTACAAGAGAAATTCCAATTTTTGCTGGAGATCCAAATGTAGAAATGCATAAAATTGAACAAATAGATTCTCTACCATTAATTTGTGAGTTTGTTAATAATTCTAAGTCCAAAGATGCAAGAAAATGGTTATATCGCCTTAAAATGCGAAATTCCGCTTTACAAGGAATGATTGGAGATATTGAATTAGCTTCTAAAGAAGTGGCAGAAAGACTACTTGTAACAATTGAAGTAATTACCAAAAAACCAATCATATCTACGAGTGATCAAAGACAACTTAAAGCTCTTGAAAATAGTCGTTCTAAACTTCTCTATAATATTAAATCATGTCCAAATATTATTCAAAATCTCACTAAAGAAAGTAATAGAGCCTCAGAAGATGTAAATAAGGGGATTGAAGCCTTTGAAAATGAGAGACATAGGATTCTCAAAAGATGCACAGAACTGAGCAAATTTGTACCAAAGAATGAAGAGGAAACTATCAGAGCAGCTCAAAAAACTAGGGAAATTATAGGAAGAGGTAAAAAACTCCTTCATTATCGATTTCATCTGCAAGAAGCAATGAATAGTGCATATGAGTTAATGTATTCTGAAGCTAGAAAGGTTCAGCGACTCATCGAACTTTGCCAGGAGGGAATGAAGGGTGAAAATGGGTTTAAAGAAAGATTTAATATTCTTATAGACAGGATTTCTGAGTATAAAGTTTAATTTAGGCACTTTTTAAATATCATCTATGGTTCTGTCTCAACAGAGTGCATGCATGCAGTGGTTATTACCGGCACATGTACATTTAGTCACCTTTTCTATTTAGCAATAAAAAGAAATAAGATGAATCTGATGCTTTTTACCTTTTGTTGGTTTTTTACTAGCTGTAAGCAATGAATTTACATCTGTAAGTCAATATCGATCTATTATTGTATAATTTAGGCATAGATGTACAGACTACTAGAATAGAAAAAAGTCACAGAAGTGAGATAATTAGGATTCAGTTAAATAATTCTAATGTAAATCAGGTAATTATAAATACTTAATTTAAAATTTTTGATATCTTTACCTTTTGAATTATTTTAGTATTATAGTAGTATTAAAGTTGGACCTCTGGGACAGAAGTTTAGGATCATCTTTGATACAGGTAAGTAGGTTTCAATTTATACACATGATTTCATTCTATTAAGTATAATAAATTTCCAAATGATATTTTTTCTGCATGGAAGGAAGTGATTTTTTATGGATACCATCTAAAGAGTGTACAAGCGATGCTTGTTTAAATCATGAAAGATTTGACAGTAGTAATTCTTCTACATTCACCTCTAAAAAAAAAGTATGTTGAATATATTTTTAATAGACAAAGTATATACTAATACCATTTCTTCACAGCATATAATTATCAGATACAATAGTGGAAGTGTAATAGTTGAGATGGGACAAGATAAATTGATGATTGATGAATTTAACTTTGGAATTCAAGACCTAGGGATAGCCAAGGATATTCCCTGGGATCCCTTTGGAACCCTTTATATAGATGGAATATTTGGATTAGGTGCCATAAGAATAAATAAAATATTCGAAAATTTGGAAATACCTAAAATAATCTCAATATACCTCCCAAGAAGTGCTTATGACCCTGGCTATTTACTATTAGGTGGATATGATTGTAGTTTTATTCAAAATGGTGAAGCTATAAATTGGTTTCCACTAATTAAAAGTGATTCATGGGAGATAAGTCTAAAAAGTGTTTTTTTTAGTGGTATTGCCTTAAATGAAAATAGCTCAATGAAATTTAGGGCTATTGTAGATAGTGGAACATCAGAAATTTTAGCCCCTGAGGAACAAGTGGAGCACTTGAAAAATTTGTCAAGAGTGCTGATAGGAAATAAAAGGTATATATTAAGAAAGAAGGTAACATTCGTGTTTTTAGACGAGAAAAATAAAGAGGTATATTTCGATATTGACCTGGATGGACTCAATTTTACAGGCTATTCTGGAAAATCAAATATCTGGATTCTTGGAAATTCATTTATAAGAGAGTACTATAGCATATACGATTATGAAAATCAACGTGTAGGATTAGTCTCATCAATTCAAAAAAAGCATAGAAAAATAAATAAGGCTTCCTTAAGAAGTAGAAACTTAGATATGAGAGATACTTCTAAGTAGTTTATATTCTATTATTTGAGAAATTAGCTAGCTAATATTTCTTCTATGAAAATAAGATAAAATATAGCTTTTAAATGCAGTAAAGCAGTCATATATAAGACTTCTCAAGTGAATCGGAGTTGCATTTATACCAGTTAAATCAACTTCACTCCATGGAAGAAGAGTTTGAAAATATACAATAATTGGATCTGATTTTAAGCAAACAGAGAATAAGGAATTGTTGGGAGTATTTCTTATATTTGATGCTCCACTATAACTATTTTCTCGTAAAAATTGAGGGAGTGAAGCTCCAGATTTGGAAAATTCAGTTATCGAAATATCTGTATACCTGAATACATTGAAATGTGTCTTCAACAATATATTACGCTGGTCTGAAATAAATTTACCAAATCTAATTTTTGTCTCATGTGAAGATTCTAAATATATTTTACATAAATAACTACAGCAATCATGTAACCATAATATAGTTTGAGCAGGCTTCCATAATTCGTGGCATTTTTCAACGTATGCTTCAACTAATACCTTACCCATCAATATATATGGGTACCTATAATCCTCATTCTGTGGTTGGTTTATAGGTATATCATTACTATTCGGCAAATTTGTAGGTATAAAATCAATGATAATTGGATTCTTTAATATGTCATTCCAGCTATACCCATTTGGGTTGGGAGTATTTCTACCACTTTGGTTAATAGCAATTTTATCGAGCAAAAAATGGATAAATTCTGGGAAAACAAGAATAGCCTTCATGAGATAAATGTGACAACTTTTTTTATTATTTAATGAGTAATTGTTATTTAAAATTTCTTCAATTTTGATGTCAGAAAGTTCTTTAAATATTATACTCGTATCAAGTCCTTTATGCTCAGAAAATTTCTTTGTGTAGTTACGATATAAGGCTAAGGGGATACTAAATGCAAAGTTTGGTAGAATATCACTGATTGGAACAATCAAATCATTATTTGTTTGTGGTATTAAAAATTCTTGCCTGCTATTTGAACTTGAGTAGTTTTTCCATGAAATTTCTGAATGATATTCTTTCAAAAAATTTTCATTAATTCCAAATAAAAAATCATGACTTGAAGAACACAAGGCATAGTAGTCTATATGAAGAAGAGTATGGAATCTATCGTGAGAAATATCCATAGACAGTAAAAGAATTGCATATTCTAAAGCTGTTCTAAATAGTCCCCTTGAACCAAGAGTAATCATATAAGAACCAAGGAGCAAGTAAATATCTTTGCTTTCAGCTTCACTAGAATTTAAAGATACTCTAGGCTTATTATTATAAATAGTAAATGGTGAAAATAAGGGATGCAGAGATGATTCAAATACATAAAGTGATTTTTGAAGGTACTTAAAAGCTAATTCAGGTTCTTCTCTAAGCATATGAATCTCTGCTAATCTTATCAAGCCTTTAAAAAAAAAGGGATTTTTAGCCATAAATGTATAAATGTGACTAACTTGATGAGTATCTACCAAAGCATCAAATACATCTTTTTTTTTAATATAATCAAGATCAAAAGTATAATAAAATTGATTAATCTCTTCATTATATTGCATCTTGATTCCACAAACTTCTCTACTTAAGTGAGGCCAGTCATCTTCTCCCTTGATAAAATAATGTCTAATATTTAAATGTCTGCTTCTTGAAAATTTTTTGCGATTATGCAGATGTGGTTTATTACTCCCAGTAACTACCTTTGCTCCAAATAAAGCTCTAATTTCATTTTCACAGTTAAACCATTGTTTATTCATGGTCAAGCAGTGTTTTAAGTATGGAGAAAGTTCTGTTTTATTCGTGTTTAATGTCTCAAAGTTATACTGTTCAGTTAAATGCTCAAGATATTCCAAGTCATCTGTTTGTAACTCCTCATACTTATCCCTTTCAAATCCCTTCCCAGGGTGTTTTCTATACCCTAATACCGGTAAACTAAGAGTGTTTATTGTATTATCATTATAAGTGGATGATTGGTTATCCACATCCGGTACTTCGGTATCTGAATTGGTATATAAAGCAGAGAACTTGTTCTTAATGACAAAATCTTCACTAGATTCATCAGAAATACCTGAGTCCTCAAATGAGATAGATTCTACATTCTCGAAACTCTTAGTACCTTGTTGTAAAAGTAGTTTTTTATATTGTCTACTGGCCATTTTATAGTAAAAGTTTAATTAAGAGTTTCTTCTGGCGCTCTGCAGATATACCTAAAGTTCCTTTTGCTTTAATATCTAAAAAAAAGCTTTTAAATAATTGACATATTTATAGATGAAACGAAAATATTCATATGGTCACTCAACACAAGGATCTTACTCTTCTAATCCTATCTCTAGAAGGCCAAATAATCACGGACCAATCTACAACAAGGGATACAAACAATATGAAGACAATCGATCATTGAGCTATCAGCATTCTAATGCCCCTTTGCCTCCAAACTCTTCTAAATTTACCCAAGGTTCAGTGCAGGAAGGCTCAGATACCCCTTATTCTGTAAAGTCTCCAGGAAGAGCTTCTTCAATTTATAAAACTTACACATCTTCGGGTCAGCCTGAGAGCACTAATACTAATAAAAGCTCAACTCAATATAATTCAAGTAATCTTAGAAATTCTGACTTGGTACCTCAAGATATTAAACATACTGTTAGAAGAAATGAAGATACTAATCTAAGACAATACAGGGGGGTAAAACAGATGACTGTTGTAAAAAACAGACACATAAATACTAAAAGTAGCTTATCTGATAAACCTATAGAGGAATCAATACAAAAATCATCAAATAAGAGTGATTTAAGTGGAAATGAAGCAAATCGTCTTAAAGTAGCTCCTATTTTTGATCAAAAACGCTTAGCCTTATTAGAGGATGATATATTAATGGGTATTAGAACTCAATTAATTCACAGTATGATGGGGAAATCTGAATTAAATTATTTAGTACAGTCTGTAATTACCCTAATGCAGAGTCTCGAGACTAAAGAGAGTAGATATGTATCCGAAGTAAAGTCTCAATGTTTATACCATATAGACTGCCTTAAAACACGATCTTTAAAGCTGCGTGAAGTTCTCAATCTGAGTGAAGTAGATAGATCAAATATGGAAATTCAAAGTAAGAGCTTTGATTTAGAGGTAAATGACTGCATGAGTGAACTGAAACAACATTATAAGGATTTGATGGATGCAAAGTTTATAAAGCAATCCTGGGAGAAATGTGAAACTTTAGCAGCCAAAGTCATTCAAATACCTAACTGTAAACGTCTCGATAAAGCTATTAGAATTGAAAAAGAGAGCTGTGATAAACTAGATTTGGAAATTGCAAATGTATCTAATCAATTAAATGAGAAATGTAGCTATGCCCAATTGCTCATTAATCTTGTTGATCAATTTATCAAAGAATAGTATTTCCATAGGGCTTATTGTAGAGTTATATAGAAAAGTTAAATAAAAGGTAATTGTCTAATTTACAGGTGAAATTTTTTTATGAACACAAGAAGTTGAAAAAGTGGTCAAGGCCTGCACACTTATCTTTATATACAGTTTTTGACTGTATATAATTTATTTTTTGCAACAGACTAACTGTAAATCTTGTAGTATCATATATTTTGCGTATGAGTAATGGATGATTGCGATTTTGAACTTTATTTAGCAATTTGTCATAGATACTGCTGTTCTTGGGTTTAAAAGAGATATTCGCATGAATATTATCTACCTTTGAAATATAAATTAGATCTTTATATGATTCATTACGATCTTTAGGTTGAATTTGGAGATATTTATAACCTTCACTTTCTTTGTAAAGTCTTTGAATTACTTTGTTGTGATCTTGCTGATCTATATGTAGATTTTGATTTCCTACTTTATCTTCTGTGTCTAATTTATTAAATAAATAGTTCGTAATCTCAAGATCAGGGTCAGCCATTACTTCTTTATTTAGCTGCGCTACAGTTAATATCTCATTTAACTTGTCTTCAAGTTTGCTCTTTGTACTCTTATCAATAAAAGGTTCAATACTTTTAATTTTTTCATTCATAGCACTCAAACCATTTATAGACTTCTCATGAACTGTTTGAGCTGCTAACTTTTCAATGTATTTTCTTATAGAATTACCTTCTTTTCCAAATCCCTCAACAATAAATTTGTACTCTTGGGTAAATAAAGTCCATTCACTATTTTCAGGATGTACTCCATATCTACACTCTTCCTCCAAACGAAAAAACTGGTTGAATGTATGATTTACACCCTTTATTTTTAAGACTTTGTTATCCAAATCACAAAAGGACTCCTCAACTGCGTATCCTTGAGCTGTACATCCTATAAGTCTTTCTATCCACCCAGGAATATTATATTTAAGAGAATGTAGTCGCTTTATAAACATACAACGCATAGTTTCATTAATATTAATATTTAATACATCAACCCTACGGACATGAGGTTGTAGATTATTGGGATACTTATTCCAAAAAGCTAATGTTACAGTTTCCCAGTTATGATGATATGTATGACTTTTTGAAGTCAAAACCATAACATAAATGCTATAACCCACTTATTCTATGCATCAATGCAATGATAAATGTCAAAGACTCTCCATTTGAGTACTTTGCTAAGCATTTGAAGCTTCTGCTTTTCAAGGTCAAGCGTGATACTAGGCGGGAGTTTATTGTTAGAGTTCAAGGTTTCATAATAATAGACGAAATTCTTACTCTTCCTACTGTTCTAAATTATATGGATATTCTACTTTTTAATTAAACATGTCGAGAATCTTGAACTTGAATTTCTTGGAGAATAAATATTCAGAAAATAGAATAGCAGAGATATCATCTAATTGTGAGGTTTGTAAAACCTCTAGAAGCTTATATACTTGCCCAAGATGTTCAGTTAAATATTGCTGTAGAGAATGTTATACTAGTCATGGTGAATCTAGATGTTATTCTCTATTCTGTCAATCATTAGTTGCCGAAAATCTTAAAAACCTTAGGGTAACAGATAGTGACATTGGAAACTTTTCAAAACGCATTAGCTCACTACTTAGAGAGGAAGACTCTTCTAATAGTTTAATAAATAGTATATTTGATCATAATAAAGATAGAATAGAATATTTACTTGGTTTGGTTGAAAATAATGCTATTTCAATTGATGACTTGACAGTTGAGGAGCTTCAAATGTTTGAGGAAGATATACAGAATAAAGAATTAGTTAAAGAAATAATAGGGAAGAACTTTTCACCATTTTGGTGTAGTAAAGTTCAAGAAGTTTCAACAAGTCATGTAATATCAATAAGCCATGTATGTTGTACTATGACTAAAGGTAAAGTACTATCTAACACTGTAGTATTTTCTATTTTGGAGCTTTTTTATATATATGCATCTATTTATAGAACAACAATCGGTGAAGGATTTGATGATGAAGGAAAGTTATACAAATTATACCTCAAAAAAAAACAGCCACATAGATCACTTCAGAATTTACTTGAAAGTTGTTGCACTTTCCTTAGCACTTTTTATGGTAAAGAAGCAATTAAGCAAGGATTTCAGGGAATTTTTGGACTTTTATGGTTCGATGTTTTGCAAATTTCTGATAATTATGGAATTCTAGTTTTAAATAAAATTCGAAATAAAATAGATTCAAGGTATAAGAAGTATAATGCAAAACTTGAATACTTCCAATCCTTCCTAACTTATCACGATAACATCGTCGCCTTATATAAGTCTGAACTAAAGTTGATATTAGAAAAATCCTAAAACTGTTGAATATAAAAACAAATTTGGTTGATGTGTATGCTATTACTAAATATATGTTTTGAGTTCCCCACTAAATAATTAAATTGGTACTTCATTGAAGTACTCTTCAAAGATATACATTTCAGTCTTTAGAATACTGCCATATATCTCACTGTTAAGAATAAATATGTGACTCCCTTGCAAAACAACTATATATTCGATTATATAATACTACATCTTTGTAGTGAATCAGTAAATAGGAACTGCAGTCACGTCTCTTGAGCGCTGCACAGTAGTAACAGCGTGAGGAGATATAATGTCGTTGCAACGATAGTGTGGAGAGTGTTTGGTGGGGACAGGTTGGAGCAATATCTATAATTTGTAAGTTAATAATATATGGTTTGGGCTAGTAGACACTATCTTGATGGTCTTAATATCAAGTAGATTTTGTTTTACTGGCAGACAAAGTATTAACACCAGACTTGTAGTTTATTTTTGGAATGTATTAAACCAAATATAGAAAAAACATTTACTCAATTTATAGTTTTGTGTATTGCTATTACAGTTTATTAGGCTTTAAAAGACAAGTAATAGAGCTGGAAAGAAGATTAAGCTTAGATTCTGTTTGAAATTTCCTCAAGCCTGGAGATATTTAGTTACTTTAAATATTTAACCTATATTTACCTATTTGATTTATATTTTCCTATTTATATTTGGTAATAGAACCTAATTCTTGGAGATTCTGATATTATATTAACTGAGAAATGGCTAACTCTTTGCTTAGCGAGGAAGAGTTGACGAGATTTCGCACTAAACCTTGTCGTAGGAGTCGAAAAGAGGGATGTGACTTCGGTCCTTATCGTTGCCAATACTCCCATAATATCTTTTGGCCACGGAGGTGTCCATTTTATCTGTCTGATCCAATGGCTCTAAGATATTTACCTGATCTTTGTCCTGATGTTACTATCAAGAATGAGGAGACTGGAGCTATTGAAAGTATTTGCAATAGGGGTGGTTATTGTCCCTTTGCTCATTCTATGGAGGAAATCATTTATCATCCTTTATGTTATAAGACTGAGCTTTGTGATGCTTTTCAAAAGGGGGAATGTAAAACTTATTACTGTCATTTAATTCATGGTTTAGCTGAGAAAAGACCTGAAAAGAATTATACATTACCGTATACTCGTGGCATAAAGGTAAGAATATATCCTAATGTGAGTCTTGTTGATAAGCCTGCTTCTTCTGATAATGGACGCATAGTGCAAGTCGCAAATGATAGCAATCAAGTTAAATCCCCACTAAGTGAAGACCAGATTGCAACAACGAAATCAAAATGGTCTTTAACTGGGATACAGGAGATAGCAATTACTAATTCGGGAGTTAATGAAGGAATACAATCTAACAAAAGTATGAGTACAGCCTCCTCTCCAGGACTTTTTTGTTTTAATTCATGGTTTGGAAATCCTAAAGAAACTGAACAATCTTCAAGTATGAATATGAATTGGTCAGGTTTTTCTACAGGGTTATATTCTCAAGATTTGAATGATCCGTATGAAGAACTCAAGAATCTTAATTTTAAATGGCAAAGCATGTTAGAATCACCTGAATCATATATTAATTATGTGGACTTAACAAATCCCAAGTACTGGGAGGAGATATTTACTCAATTATCTACAATATTCGATGTCGTCAACAGGATTAAAGTAACATATTGTCAGGACTCACTTTGCGAGTTACCAAGTGTTAGTAGAGATCCAGAAACTTCCGGCAGCTCAAGAAATTCCGATGAATTATTTTGCATAAAGGACTTTCCTAACAACACAAGTTCCAATTTGTCTTCTTTGTTTGAACAAATTGATATGATTTCATTAAAATCTGATATTGCAGCTAGAAATGGGAATTCTCGTTACTCATCTTCAATACTAAATGATGAGGATGAAGTATCTAGGGTTCAACCACAGATAAATTTCTAGTTTTTTTTTGCATAAATTATTTAGACATAAAAGTTAATAAAGATCACTCTATTTTATTCTCTATTCAATTGGTATTTACTTGGGTAGTAATGGGAGTGACTCAATATCCAAGCCAGCCTTTTTAACAATGTCTAAGGGAGAAGGCGATATCTATATATATACTGAACTTGTGACCTATCATGAAGATCTTATTTTACCTACCTGACATTCTGTTTTTAAGCTTGATTAGAAATAATTTACAAGCATCGAAAGCCTTGATTCCCATATCTTTTCCAGACTGGAAAAATACTTTTATTTTCTCTTTAATAGTACTAAGTGCATTGTGAATTTTTTCCTGAATATTTTTTAACCATTCTGTATATATTTCCCAAAAGTTCTTTAGCTTTGCAAATGAATTGACAAATTTCTCCTTTATAGATGTGAAAAACCATTCAAAAGTTGAATGAAGATTTTGCAAACTCACTAAATTTCTTATTCTCTCAAATATTTTTATTGTAAGATCTCTAATCACTAGTGGCAACTTCAAGATTCCATCTATGAAACTTTTTAGATTTTCCCACTTGAGCCACTAAAAGTTGTAAATAAATTACTTATTTACTTTGCATTGTAAGTTTAATTTTCCGAACATACCTCTGTTATAAGGGATATATTGAGTGATGGCAGAGAACTTAGAATATCCATAACTCTTGCTGAATTCTATATGAATAGAGAAATTAAGTAGGGGAGCATTTCCTAGCTTATTAACAAACCACTTACCAATGCAGCAACCATAATGCTCATAACAAGTAATTGAAGGCTAATAACACAAATCGTCCCTAATATTTATCAATATAAGTATCTTAAAAAGCTAAATACTTCAAATTTGATAAGTGACCACTTACCAATAAATAATCCTGGAGCTGTATATTTACACGTATTACTTTCGGCAATTGATATAAATCCACCAACTATTAATAGAAAAACAATTTAGTTTAATAATAGAGTGTAGCTGTTGGTTTAAGTAACTTACCGTCTTGAGCAACAAGAAATAGAGGTAATAATATTAGGGCAGTAATACCGGCCCACTGACACATATGTGACTTTTCATAAAGAGGCATTTCACCGTACTTGAATGCTCTAGTAATTGCTGCTGTTTGAATTGGGAAAAAAGATAATATAGAACATACAGTGGCCATAACAAGCGATAGCAATGCAGAAACAGCATTTACTTCATCGAGATTCTATAAATTGGTAATTAAATAATTTTTCATATTGCGTCTCCTCATTTAATATGCAATCATCCTTACCCTATCACATATAGTATTAACATTCACTTGGAGTACTGCCAGTGAGATCACTGCAATAGATAAGAATCCACAAAAACCAAAATATAATACTTTCCTGACTTCTTCAAGAGCTACATCGGGGACAGAAGACTCTTCAGAGGGGATTAATACTGGGCTAGCAGGAGCAGTTGGGAATTGTTCAGAGGGTTTCACTTTAAAAAACATTTTTAGTTCATATAATTCAGTGCAATGAAAAGTAAATTATACCTGTCACGTGTGCCGGCAAAAAAAATGGTTAAATATTACATGTAACTGCATGTAATACCGGTATAATCCACAATTTGTATTTATTAGACAATATTAATTATAAAATAAAATATTCCACTTATATAATTATTGTAAACTACAACATGATTTCTTCATTTTTTTGGATGACTTGAAGAGTGCTTTGGATGTTTCAGATAAATCCTGGCTTTTTTGAACTAGATCTTCAATATTTTCTCCTCTATCAAGAAATACCTTCAAAGAACGACGAAGAGTATCCTATTAAACAAATATATTATAATTAATTGTGAAATTGAGGGGTTATAGAGTATATTCCAAAGTAATTGTAGGACATACATGTGCTTGTTCTACTTTCATTTGAGAAAGTGATATGCTATCTACAGCTAAAGGATTCTGATAAAAAGACCAGTAACTAAGGAAATAGATGAGATAAATAGTATGATATACATACCTTGTACCTCTGTAAAAATTCTCGCAGCTGAGGATAACGCACACTATAGTCACAGTCTATTTTGTTTAAAGTATCATCGGAGAAGGCAGAGGAAAAGTCATTATATACTTCCATTATACAGCGAAAAGCAATTCTAAAAAATTTTGATACCAGTAGTAAATTAAAAAAGTAGAACTATGTATATTGTTAGTAAGGTTACCTTGTTGGATAATCAGAGTCGCATATAGAGAGAATAGTTAAACCATCATTCCATTTGTAGCCACAAACAATAAATTGATCATGTGCTATGATCTCTCGGGAGTGTATAATTAGCTAAAATAAGCAATTAAAGTATTATTAAAACAAGTAATTAATTTTGATCTCCTACCTTTGGAGTAATAGTTCGCGATATAAACACACACAATTCTTTAATTGAACCTCTCTCAAAATACGAGAAACTGAAAAAACCATATTAAATAAATATTTCTGCTTCTACATTTTAACTGGGCCGATTCTTTCTCTATAGACTTACGTTGATAAACTATAAGCAGATGATAGGATATAAGCTAAGTTACCAGGATTCCACTTGCATATAAGTAAAGAATAAAGTTTCATGGATTATTGTTAGTAATGTAAGCAGCAACCAGCACCAGACGCAAGCAGAACCGCCTTTTATCTAAAGATTCAGTATACGTTAAATTTCGTATCAGAGTTTGACTTGATAGGAAATAATAATTTATAAAGGCTTATTGATCATTTACTTTTATATAAGGATGAGTTAAATATAGTAAGGTTTTGGGAAGTTGTGGAAACAGGAAATTGTTAAATTGAAGCCACATGAATACCAAAGCAGAAGATATATCATCGGATCCTTCAGGGATTTTTGAGTGTTCATACGACCCTCATGTTTATAATGTTACATCTTATAGTACCGATTTTCGAATAGTTGATATGTGTACTTTTGAATGCTCTTGCCCCAGAAGAGGTAAGTCGTTTTGTTCACATATAAGAGCTATATGTAAGAAATATAAAGAGAAATATCCTCGCGAAGTTTCCAATATTTTTGGGATTTTAAATGATATAAATATGAAGAATAAGCGAGCTACATGCATAGATAAGCCAAATAATCACTTAAACTTGTTAATTCGTGGGCTAAATAGTGTCTTCTATTTTCGCAATATTTTGGATATTTCAGAGATTCATAACATTGAAGCTAAGCAAAGATATTCAAGAGTTATTTATGCTACTTTAAGAGTTCTTAGTGGTATTTCATGGAGAATATATCAAAGTAAAGATCAAAAGGGAGATCTACCATTAATTGTTCACACTGCTAGTATCGTTAGAAACAATATTTCAGTAAAAGTATTAATGGATACACTAGATAAGAAATTAGAAGAAAGTTTGTTAGGGGATGACACCTCCGAAGTAAATACTCTTAAACAATTAGAAATAGCTGTTACTTCAGATGTAGGTTTAATCTGTGACTTCTCTATTGTTGATATAGTTGAAAGCTTTTTAAGAGAAAATTGCTACAGTAATTTGTCTAAACAGAAATTATTGAGAGGAATTTACAATTATTTATATAATTGGCATGATGTATATGAATTTAATTCAGATAGAAATAAGGAGAGTGCAAAAAGTGACATTTTAAAAACTAAACTTGGACAAAAAGTTCTGAGTATAGTACAAAGCTGCGTTAAGAGCAGTAGTACTCAGGTTAATTGTCAAAACATTATTAATAATATGCTTATTGAACAACTTGGTCTAAATTTGAGTAGTATTGGCATAAAAAATTACCAAGATATTCTTCAGGATCCAAGTTTCAATACAAAACCTGGGAAAAACTTTAATTCTGTAATATTTAATGCTACAAATTTAGTTTCTAACTTATATTTTGTTAGATATATAAATACTTGTTGTGATAATAATAAATCCAATTATGATATGGAGGGGGTAATTGGCGAGAAGGAAATATTAAGATCTATTCAGCAGTGTCCTCCTATGACTGATCTGAATAACTACTTATTTTGGTTTGCTTCTAGTAGATACACTACTCATGGAAGCTTGGAAGATTTTATTAGGAAGCATGAGAATAGTGAATATATAAGGGATTTTTTTTTTCTATGTTATTCAGCTAGCCATATAAAAAAAAGTGGTAATAGTATACATAATCCCATTATGGGAGTTGGTAATTTGCGTATAATTAAACTAGTTAAACCGACGGCAGATAAGGATGGGATACACACAAAATTTAGTTATGAAAATCAAATTCTTAACTCTATTAATTCTTTGGATGGTATAATGGTTGTGAATTACTTACTGGCAGCCTGTATTTGGGAAAATGGGGTGAAAAATTTTATAGATAGATATCCTATTGATGAATTTATAAGACGAACTAAATTAGTAGTTGAAGATGGTTCTAAAACAAGAAGTAGTTTTATAGAAATGTTGCAGATTATTATAGCGACTACACCCCCAGCTTTTAATAATCTGATTTGGGAATATATAATTATACCAATAATCTCTCTATGGGAAGATCAAACAATAGAATCAACTATTCATTCTCTTATAGTGTTTTTTATAGAATGTAGAAATGACTTTGCTTTAAACAATATTGTAGATACTATCTTTAACATACTACCAAATCTCAATTTCAATAAGAGTCTTGAATTGCTTAACTTGCAAAAGAAGAGTGGTGACTGGAACACGCAATATACTATGAAGGATTATGAATTCAGCGTAAAAGGTGAAAAGGACAGTATTAATTCTGAATGTGATTATTTATTGGAAAAGTGCTCTACTGAATCAGAGGTTAGTGAATCACGACATAATATTATAGAATCAAACTTAAAAATTGACGAAAATGGTATAGAGCACAAAACTCCCGAGGAGATAGTTTCTTTAATTCAGTTAAACCGTTTTGGAATTGGGATAGATTCTAGAAAAGATCCTCAGTTAGAGAATATACTTCTACAGTATTCCAAGCTGATAAAACGTACGGGAGAAAAGTTATCCGAGAATCTTTATTGTGATAGAAATCATTTTCAGCTCGAACTTATTCAAAATGCAGATGATAACTTCTACGAAAAATTGAAATATCATCAAACCAGTGTCCCATCCTTAAAATTTATTACTGGAAGTGGAGGAATTCTGGTGTTAAACAACGAAGATGGGTTTACACCTTTAGATATAATGTCACTTAGTGATCTTGCTAACAGTTCTAAAATAGATTGTGGTAGGATACAGAGAATAGGGAAATTTGGTTTAGGATTTAAAAGTGTCTTCACTATTACGGATACTCCCTATATTTTCAGTAATGGATTTAAAATTAGATTTGATGCCCAATCTCCATATGGTGCATACATATACCCTGAATGGGTATCATATGAAATCACTGAACTAATACCTAAAGATCTACTTGATATATCTGGCTATGAAGCGAATAAGTCTGCATGGAATACAGCAATTTGGCTACCTTTCAAGGCTGGAAAATTGTCAAGAATTCACTTAAAACCTGAATTTTTACTATTTACAAATAAGCTTGTATATCTTGAGCATACCCGAAAAAATGCGACTATTTCAATTAAAAAGTGCATAGAAGTTTTAGATGCTAATTCATACCTCACTACAATATTCATTCAAGAATATATTCATTCTAAAGATACTGAGAGAACCGTTAAAAAACGAAAATTACTACCTGGAGGAAGGTACTGGAAAAGACAATTTTTGCTCGTAGATTATGATATATCTTCGATATGTAAACAAAATCACTGGTTAGATCGCAAAATTTACAAAAATCGTCAGAAGAAGATAGTTATTGGAGTGGAACTTAAGGCAGATGAATCCACAGATACTGGAGTTTGTTTGAGTAAACAGTATTACGACGTTTTTGCATTTTTGCCTATTCGATCATATGGATTTCACTTTATTATACATGCTGATTTTGAACTAACTTCGTCAAGAGAAGGAATAGCAACAAATAATGAATGGAATTGCCTACTACGTGACTGTATTCCGAATGCTTTAATTCATGCAATACAATCTTGGAGAAGACTGGGTAATTTATCCATGCTGCATAAATCATTTCTTTCTGTTATACCTCTATCTAGTGACTATGTTGATAACTTTTTTGCCCCAATAATAACAAAATTTCATCATATGCTAAAGTCTGTACCATGTATTTATACTCAAAGTGGTATTTTTGAATGCACTAGAAATGTATTGTGCTCTTTTAATACATATTCTGGATTATCGGTTGACACTATCTCTAAAATATTCCCTAACCTCGATGAATTATGTTTTGTGTTGGATAAACATTGCAAAAAGAAAATTATTTGTAGTGATGTTGAGAAATATGTTGAACATACTGTCTTTGATGATCTTGGAATAGACTCAATTAACTTGGTAATTATCATTACACTCATAGATGGTATGATAAGGGATCTTTCTTACTTTAACCGTCCTTTTGAATGGTATATACAAGTTTTTACTCTTTTGGGAAAGCTCATTGCATCTTCAACTTATTCAGAAAGTTATCTGCAGACATTGAAAAATTTACCTTTATTTCTTACTGATAAAGATGAATATGTATCATCCTATAATAATAAACTGGGGAGGAATCAACTATTTCTCCCTTCAAGCGAGTTATTTACTTCTATTGATGCTGCATGCATCCACTTTATAAGCAAGAAATTACTAAAAAATTCAGATACAGTTAATAATGAAAGTGAATATTATGTAGATATAAAGAATCTTAATAGTTTTTATAATGACATGGATATCTATGATATTAAGGAAGAGCAATATATAGAATTTATTTTAGAAAAAGTAACACATTTAGACTCTAAAATTGATGCAAAAACTATAGTAAGATTATCAAGTATACTTAATTCATTTTGGATTAAGAAACCTATTGATGAAAATGTGATTATATTTGGTGTATCAAGTAATGAAAAGATCCTCCCCTTAACTTCAGAAAATTTTTACATTCATGAAAAATTGGGAAATATAACTAATTTTGCATATATTTTAGATTTTTTAGAAGAAGAGACATTTATAAAACATGAATTCAAATATTTGAGAGATACCTCGCGTAGTAAACTTAGCCTAGATTATTTAGAATTTGGTGATATAGAGTATTGGAGATATTTTTTCTCACTTTTTGGCATAACGGAGTTACCTTTTATAATCAAGAAACTCAATTTAAATTTGGATAATCTGGATGAAAATCAATTAGTGGGGCATATTAAAGATATTATTAGAGGTGAGATAGATGATTCAATATTAAAAAAACATATAAACGATCTCATAATATTGAGAGATAAAGGTTTCAATACAGTGATAGATTTTTATATTGAAGGATTAGAAGATATATGTGAGTTATTGAGAAGTTGTAGGATAGTGAATAATAAAGAAAAAGCGGATTTAATACTTGTAAAGTTTACAGAAGATTTGTGCAAAGTTGTATGTTCTAACTGGAGCTATCTAAGCAAATTCTGGCACTTAGGACAAGCAAATTTAGATTGTTCCATACCAAATTCATATTCTCTACTAGCTCATCAACTGCAAAATGCTTCACTATTTAGTTATGTGAAATATATAACTGGAACTTCATATTCGATTATTGGCATTTCTCGTCCCAAGCAACTGACATACTGTAGTAATATGGAATATTTACAGATAATTTCGCCCTTTGTCGGGTTAATACACTTAGAAAAGAATGCATATCCAACAGAAATACTTGAATTTGCATTTGGAGTTAATACTAGAATTAATAGTTCAAAATATATCTTCTCTATACTCGAATCAATATGCTGCAACGAAAATTCAACAAATTTGGTAACTTATAAAATAAAAGATATATCATATTTCTCTCTTGTTGCACTATTTGACTTCTTTATATATTGTATGAAATTTAACAATGACTTAGACGTAGATATTTCTGATATCTTCAAAAAAGTTTGTATGATTCCTGTAAAGTTGTCTAATGGAAGTATAACTTGGAAGAAGTCTAGTGAGGTATATTGGGAAGATAGAGACAAATTAATAAGCTGGTCCCAACCCTTAGGTGAACTTTTTTTACATGATGAAATAGAACGCAGATGTAGAACAACGGATTTCTTTAGTTTTTTTGTGACTGAACTGGGAATTTCTTTATCACCAACAGATAAACAACTTCTTGCTGAGCTTAACAACTTTCAGCATAGTGATAAAAATGACCTAGATTCAGAGCAACTATTATCATTAATAAAGATAATAGTATACCTATCAAATTCCATGAAGTTTGGAAGTATCTTGGAATTTCCAAGTTCTGTACTTCTTCCAGTAGTAAGTAATGGATCATATGATTTATTTGATTATAGAAAAAAAAGCTCTCAATTACTTTTTCCATCGCTGTCCAATTTATGCATTCTTTTTTCGGAGAATTTCCCTGGGATAACAGAAGAAATGAAAATGTTGTGGTCTCCTTTTTGTATTTATATAAATGATAATTTAGTTAAATATAACTGGGAGGAAATAATTGCTATAGATAATTTACAAAAGCAGTGGTACTCTTTATGCTTACCAATTACTACTGCAGTTTATGGGCACATATCTAGCGTCCAAGTGGATAGAGATGAATCTCACTTCAAACTTTCTAGTTTTGAAAAGGAAAGTAAATTTTATAAGGAGCTCATAGCTAACATCTTGGGTCCATTGTATGAAGATTCCCTCGACTGTATATCTAGGTTTGATTACAAGGATTGGCATGCTCGCGTTTCAAAGTGCGAAATTTTGATTTTGGAAGAAGATATTTTGGTGGAGTTCAATTTTTCCATAAATAAAGTCTGGCTTGCTTCTTACTATGATAACAAAGCTAATATTATATATATAAAACATATGAAAAGCCTAAATACTGGTGACTATAAGTATGTAGTAGCATCATTACTTTCATTTGTATCAAGTTTTTTGAGTGAAACTAGTTCTTGTAATCTTGGAGTATTTAAAATATCACATATTCTCATTAATTTGGTAATCAAAGAAGTCCTTAAATCTTCCTCTTTTCAAATTTCTTGGAATGATATAATAGTAAAACTTAGTAAAAAAACTGAAACCTCAATAAGAGGATATAGATTTAACTTCAGGTACTTCTTATTTAACAAAGATTATAGCGATAATGAAAGCTCATCTGAAGACTTTACATTCAAGCATTTTGAATCTAAAGATGTGGTATCTGAATTAAATAACTCGACAGTTAATTCTGTAAAATTGGACAGATTCTTAAATTCAGGTCCAAATCCTACAGCTATAGGTATTGGAAAGTTCGGTGAGAAAGCAGGATTTGATTACTTATCTGAAATTTACAAACAAGATATATTAAATGGTAAAGTTACCATAACTTGGGAAAATGAATGCATGGAAAGGGGCCTCCCGTATGATATAACAATCAATATTATATCACCATTATCTAGAGAAATTGTATCGACCACATATATAGAAGTGAAATCTTCATCAAGCAAAGATAGAAAGTTCTTTCATATTACTTGTAAAGAGTGGTCATATGCCCAATTACATCAAGATAATTATTGGATTTTACGTGTATTTGGAGTTAGACCAAGCTCAAACAATACAACCAATTCAAAATATAAATTTACACTAATCAAAAATCCATATAGATATTGGGTAAATGGTCAATTTCAAGTTCTCTTAGTAACATGAATTAAAATTCCGGAGCAGTAAACAGCTCTTATATTTGCTTAATAACGTGACTGTAATGTCAAATTATCTTGTGAAATTCAAGTATGTTGGTGAGGATTTATAGATTACCACAAAATATTCCGCATTTGATTTTACTGCAAATCCTCATTGTAATTTCAGTAGGTAAAGCTCCAAAACTTCTTCTAATTTCATTAACAATATATTGAGTTATCTTGGCATAGTAGATTTCACAAAAAAAGTCATCTATATCTTATGTCTAGTAAAACAAAGCTCATAATCTAAATGTATCAAACATTGAAGCCATCAAGGTATCATCTATAAATATTCTCTAATCATGTTGGTAGCCTTTTGCAAATAGTAAATCTACAGATTTAATTAAGATAATCGCAGAAACTAAAGAAATTTGGATTGTCATTTGGAAATTAGAGATTCAAATAAGTGATTAATTTATAGTTAGTAAAATGTCACCACTTACAAATATATCAAATTTGTAAAATTGGAACTATATTAATTTAAAAAAAAAAAAAAGAAACAAAAAAAAACATTATAAGTATAGAAATCATGTACTATTCTGCAAAAATTCATTAAATCTTTGAAATTAAATATAAGATTCCAATTTTAAAATCATTGAAAAGCTCCTGTAAAATATACAAGCCAAAGGAGCAATTGAACAATATCTTAGTATCTTAGACTTTGTATTTAAATGTAGTTTAGTTAATATAAATTAGAAAATTGCCACTTCTTATAGTAGTAATCTACAGCCATACCAATTTAGTCATTTCCTACTAGAAAGCATGTTATATAACCAATGGAACAATTGCCTTCCTATTGAGTTTGATGTATGATTCTCTAAAGGTTTCGATATACCACTTGTGTGAACGTATAGCATTTACAATCATGCAAGTTGTGATGTACATCATAGCAAAATATATCCAAAGATAATGAATTCCATAAACAAATATATCAGCAAACAATGATGTATATATACCAATTTCGCAAAGATAGTGTGGACAGGATATCCAATTGAACAGCCCTCCACAAGGAATATCATACATTCTAGAGTGTCTTCTAATATTCGATAGAGTCCTATGACTCATAAATTGAAGCGCTGAAAACAAAAAAAATATAGCTATTTGGATTAAGCAAGGTGAACTCGTAGACTTCCACGTCAAGTTAATGGCAATAGGCATCATTATGTAATAAGATATTCCAAATAAAAACGTTACCAAGCTCATAGAGCTTTTGTTACTGTTATGTTTAGCAATAAAAATCTCCTCTAGAAATCTCCGCAAAACATGTATCGTGAACATAATCATTCTATTAGATGTATTATCTTGAATAAACATAAAGCCTAGACACGCAAAAATACCAACGATATAAAAGTATTTGAACAAGCTCTTCCGGACCAATACAAATTGTAAAGCGTATAATCTCTTAAGTAATTTCACTAAAACTATGTCCCTTGGAACCTCATTGTAGAATTTCCTTATATCTAAGTCATTTTTAATCAATTTCCCATGTTGAGAGAGGATATGGAGAGAAGACGAGAAACAACTAAACAATGTCGCCAAGAAACATAGGGCAAAATACATAGTAGTTAAAAACTGAAGTATTGAAAGTCTAGCCAAATCTCTTGTCATATCAAATCCCAGAGACCAAATATATGTTTTAAAGAAAAAAAAAAGAGAGTACAAACAAAAAAGAGCGGACGATCAATGAAAAGACAGGGAGAAAAGAGATTTGCTAAACTTTTTAACCTAATCAGAAGCGTGATGTAAGTATCAGATAATTATCAAATATTTTCACTCAACTCATTAATTACTTAATTCTTCAACGTCTTGAGTATCTAGAGTCGTATGGATCTGCTCTTGAGGAATATCTTGGAGGAGAGTGGTATCGTGAAGGATGGTGGTAGTCATCTGATCTTGAAGGATATCTGTGGTCACTATACCTACTATTGTAGTAATCATCGTGTCTGTTGTATTGTTCGGTCCTTGTGTGAGACGAAGATTGAGGAGGATAGTCATAACGACTCCTCGAGCTTGGCCTACTCGAGTGACCACGGTAAGACCTGGAAGGTCCATTTCTGGATGAAGAGTTATATTTAATTGATCTATATTGAGGACCCTTATATTCCCCAGGAGTAGGTTCGTAAGGTTTAGCTCTTCTAGCCATTTCAACTTTAAGATTAGCATCTTGATACTCTTTACAATCAAGAGCATCTCTTGCTCTAGCTGCCTCTTCAGGGCAACTCATTGTCACAAAGCCAAAACACCGACTTTCACCAGATAGGGGGTTAGTAACCAATCTACAGTCCGTAACTCTACCATAGTCCTCAAAAAGACGCCTCAGATCATCCTCCTTTGTACGAAGAGAAAGTCTGCACACGTACAAAGTACTTGATGGATCATTGCACTTCTGATCTGATGCAGATGTTGAACCTGAATTCTCATTTGCTGAGGATATATCATTGTTGCTTGCAGTTGATATTTCCTGTATATGCTCAGAAGCTTCTGATTCAGCCGATAAGGCTGCACTTTCCTCTTTGTTATGTAACTGTTGGGAATCTGAACTATCTTCTTCAGTTGACTTTGCAAGGGGCTTTCTTCCCCGTTTTTTTATTTCAGTCATATTGCCAATAAAACAGAAGGAAATTAAGCTAAGTGGCAATTTTGTCTACCGCGTGGGACGGGAGTAGAGAAAAACGTTTTTTGGCGCCAGATACTGTTGGGAACAAAGTAACCAACTTTTTTTTTTTTTTTTTTATTAGAAATGTTAGGGGTATCTGACCTAGAACTGGTCCATAGTGAGTAATTATGAACATAAGGTTTTGACTAACCTCGCACATTACATTAATGTTCACTATTTGAGTGAAGAAAGAAGAACCGAAGCACTTTTAAACGATTGTAGAGGAATAGGGAACAGAAAAGTCGTTAAAATATTATAAGCTATAAATTTTGCAAACATTTGGTAGATTAAGATATAAAGGTACCTTTCACAGTCTGAATACTTATAAATATCTTATATTAGAAAATCCTTCTATTGAGATAGTCTCGTATATCTTGACTTTGCCTCAAGCCTGGTCTCCCTTAAAAGAGCTCCACTAGTCAGTCACTCTACGTACCTATGTTGCCTCAGGTATGTCATCAAATTCTATATTATTAGAGTAGAATCTCACACTAATTCTTTCCAGTTTCATGATATTGTTTACGTGATGTAGTATATCCCATAAATCCAGGAGAAGAACTCCATATAGAAGCTCCACTCCAGGCTACGTACTGAGGGTTTACATCTGCTTTCCTTACATTTATTTCCCAACCCTATAGAAAAATATAATAAACATTTAAATAGATTAGTGAGCTATAATATAGCTTACCGAAGGTAACATTTGAGTTAGATCCATTTGTAGTCTTGCATGGAAATTCCTGAATTTGCTAGATCCTCCTGAAACAAGAATATTGCTAGCCAATAGGGGCTGCAGATGAATAGGACAGGACTTTATAGATGTTATTACCATTTCCGAAATCCCCTCCATATTAAAACCTGCATCAGAAGGTCGGAATAGGATTTCAGGAATTGTTATTCTTTCTGTAGAAAGTTTTACAAATTGAGTTTGAGACATCTTCATACCTTTGTTATATATCCCCTGTATCCCAACCAATTCCTCCGGAAGTTCAGAAATTAATTCATTAGGATCAGGTGCAATACATTCTTCATTGTAAAACTGGCTACTCTTGCTAAGAGATGAAGATGGTTCAGGTAATTTAACCCAATGATCTAGAGATCTACCATCACGTTTATCTGATGAAAATTGCAACAAATCTTTCTCAAAATCTGTAGATACATAACAAGCTATTTCTTTTATTTTTGATACTAAAAAGGCATTTCGGGAAAGATCGATTTGTCTATATGCAAGAAAATTCTTAAGTAGTAGATCCAAGTAATATCCCCCAATATCAAGTCTTCTACAGCCTCTCTCAATTGGAGTACCTTGATACATAGGAACACTATTACAACACTGGTATCCACAATCCAAAACTAAATAACAGGGATTAATATCTTGCTCAGAAGTTGCATTAGGTATTTGAATAGGAGTAAAGGCAAAAGGTATCAGTTGAGGACAAGTTGATATTATAGCACTTTCGAACTGGAAGTCCTCAAATATAAGCTCTGACAAACTATGTTGTAGAGGTGTTGGATTTAAAAATGGTTCAGTAACCAAAATAGTGCACTCCAATGGATTTATGTTTAACTTATTAAATGTATACTTCCATATATCACTTTGTAAAGCAGTATCTATCAAAAGTCCTTCCGAAAATGGATGATGAGAAAAATACTCACTTAAGGTATATATTTGATCACACGTGTAAATTCTCTCTCTCCTGCGAACTTTGCCAATACAATTTGGTAAACATACCCTAAAAATATAATCTTATTTCAAAAGGTTCATTTCAAAAAAAAGTTTCTTATTTTCACAAACCTTGGAAGAGATTCTCCAGCAAAACCTGCTTTAATACTAAAGGAACCATTATCAACTACCACAATTTTTGACATATAAGGTCATTAAGCTAAGACTAGCAAAATTAAATATTTAGGTAGCTAAAAAAAAAAAGGCCCAGATTTATCATAATAGCGCGCACATTATTTATTGGAGTTGGCCGCCTAATATTAGTAGTAATGAATATACTAATGGCTTGAGGGATTAAATGCACCGTATCTATAAACAACTTACTAGACAAATTCCCTTATCTGAGATATTCCCATATGAAGCAAATTTACTCTACTATCCTAACTATCAACGTATTCCTTTGAGTAGGGCATTTTTTGAGGCACAATTCTGTGCCAGGAATTTTGGTTTCTTTGGTACATCTTGGACATCATTCTTAAGTCTTCTTCTTGTTATATGGTACTGTAGAGCTTTTGATCCTGCTCCTAATGAAAGGATAGACCGATATTGGCTTCATAGTCCCAAATTTCGTATACTTGTGGCCCAAAAAAGTCCTGGGAGGAGACCTGGTTATGCTATTGCATTTATCTCTAGCACTATTAGATACATATTCCGTGGCCTAGATCATAGCCTTTCTATAAATGAGAGGAAAGACTTATTATTTAAACTTAAGGAAAGCTACTTGGTAGAAATTAATCCGACCATTCAGTACCCATATCTGTTCAGACAACTGAACAAAGTTCATACTAAGGATCCTCACAATATTCACATATATTCAATTCCCCGCAGATAAGAGCAAATAAGTACTTTTAGACTGTAAAAAAGTTATATAGATCTTAGTCACTATACACACTATATATAAAGGCCTAGGAAAGTTAGAATTTTAAAATTCTCGAGACTTATTATATTTTACTTCATGCTTTAGCCAACAAATAGGCACTATTCACTTCTTCATTCTTTCGCGCACTTGTTGAGCGGTGAACCAGATGAAGCGTGGCACCTATTTATTGTGTAATGGTGTGAGTTAAACATTTTGTATAGAAGGTTTTAAGATGAACTTATTTGGGGTATTCGGAACTTATTCATCTTTTATTTTCATCTTTTTATTTGTAACTCGCGTGAATATATCTAATTGTAGTGAACAGGATAGTGCAAACTCACAATATTCAACTTTTTCGCTAGAAAAGGAGGCTATTCAACATTTCTTGAGTATTTCCGATATATTGGTAACTAAAGATGACCTACAGCTTTCTATATCAAGAGGTTGGTGGGATTTGGCTAAGCAGTTAGTTAGGAGAACTCATGAGCAAGATATTGACTTGAGCTCTACAGTTCGTGCTTCCACCTTAATTATAAGGAAACATCTTGATGAATTAGTAAGACTCCTCAATAAGCGACATGCTGAAATTGCATTACTGTCTCCAGCTTTTCAGTGGGCTCAATCTCGCGATTTTATATTCTTAAATATTAAGTTTACATATAGATGGAATGCTCCAGGAGCTCTTAAGGTAGAAAATGAGGTAGTTTCAATAACTAACAATACATTCTATTTTTCAGCCCTGGGATCTCATTCACAAGAGATGAAAAGATATGAACTTAAGCTTAAGCTATTTGATGAGATAGATACTGATAAGTCTGAATGGTCATTTGGATCTGTTGGGAAGTTAACGTGTACCCTAGCTAAAAAAGAATCCAATGTAAAGTGGCCTAGACTGCTCAAAGATCAAAATGAAAAGATTCCTAATATGCACATCTGGTGGGAAATGAAGGAGAAATTTGAAGGTGATTTTAAAATTTCTACAAATGATACATTATTGCAGAATAGCACTCAGATTGTAGCTAACTCAACACTATCTTCTAATATAACGGACCCCACTTTTCGTGAGGAATTGTAACTATATTACTTATATTTAAGGAGTATTAATCTAGATCCTAACTTTATCTAAAACTTTTTTTTAATTAAAATATTTCAGAAGTTCCAATATTTATGTAAGTTTTTTCAAGTATCTAAAGGAAATTTCCTTGAAGCTGTTAATTTCTTTAAACATTACTTCTACATCTTAATTTTATATTCAATATCTAAAATGTATTGCCTTATTTGTTGTGAATAGCATAGCTTCAGTTACAGGAATCACAATTCTAATATTGTACTATCTACTGAGGCATATCTTTATATACTTGAAGTGCCCAGTAGTACCTTGTTATTTGTCCCGCCTTTTTACTGTAAACGGGTACGCATGAAATTGATTGAGATACCTTTTACTTTAATTCAATATTTTAATATATTCAATTTTACGTAAGACAATTCTACGCTTGTATTCAAATATACTTTGAAATCCAATTTAGTTGGAATTTTTTTTGGAAGTGACGATGAATTTCAGGGTATATTAAGTATGAAGCATTCCAATAAGGAATTACCTTCTAATAAGAAAGAGAAGAAGAGGAAACAGGACTACTTTATTAATTATGAGAATCTAGCTCGAGTTGGTATTAAGTTATCATGTTATATTGGACAAAATATCAAAAATAAGGACTCTTGTCTCAATGAAGCTTCCAGAGCTAATAGGAGGCGAGAACAAATATTTCAGATTAATGACATTGTATCCAGAAATAGTAATGGGATAACAGCGTTGAACAAAAAGAAATATAATGAATGTATATCTTATAGCTTTGGTCTAGTTGATGAGTTATACGATATATTTTCAGTTACTAATCCTGAAGTAAATGACTCTGTGCAGATAACCCAAGATGGAGAATTAACTAGCAATATTTCTGAGAATATTGCATACAATGAAGATAAATATATACTATTAAAGCAAGGTGTAGATACTGGGATTAATGATCTAAAAATGAAAAGTCAAGGGGATCATTCGAACTCTGAAGCTTTTTTACACCTTTTTTGGCCTAGGAGACATTCACTATTTTCTTCTATTACTGGTGGATCTCTTTTAAATAATATTTTAGAATACGACTGGCAACAAAAATTGGTTAAGGATTTATTTTATGATCTTGCTGATAATACTGAAGATTTACCTGAAAGTGTCTTTACAGATAAAGGGGCATATGGCAAAGTGTTGTATTCAGTATTACTACTTTCTAAAAAACTTTGTTTAACAGGATGGTTTGAATTCATTACTATTTGTATACATTCATTGGGAGTACTTGCAGAGCCATTAAATTGCATTATTAAAAGTGAAGATACTATTTTCTATGTGTTAGGAATTTTCTATCTTGTTAATATTATACTTTTATCTCTGGAATTCTTTGCTCAATTAATTGTTCAAGGCTACTTTGGAAGTTTAGAATTTATAATAGATGTAGTTACCATTGTAGTACTTATACTGGATCTATCTATTCCAAAATTTAATAGCAAGGTAAATATTGTAAGTTCTACAAACTTACTTT
This sequence comes from Cryptosporidium andersoni, assembly GCF_001865355.1. NCBI lineage: Eukaryota > Apicomplexa > Conoidasida > Eucoccidiorida > Cryptosporidiidae > Cryptosporidium > Cryptosporidium andersoni. The sequence goes on from NW_027122794.1 coordinate 57,474, forward strand.
TTTATTTGATAAGATTAACCCGTATATTTTTTATATATTCAAATAATAAAAGTACTATGAGATCCTTTCAGAAACAAATAACAGAGGTTGTAAGGATTCATCTTAGAAAACTCTTTAGAGTATTGGACCATGACTTGGATTCTAAATTAACCTATCAACAATTTCAACTTGCTTGTTCAGCTATTGGCATATCTTTGACTGAGGAGATTAAAGTTGATAAGAACAAGACATTAGAAAGGCATTTATTTTCTTCTAATAAAAATAGAGGACTTAATATATTTCTATCTATAAATTTTGGAATAAAAAGCTTGATTAAAAAATTTATATGGGAAAGTTGTGAAATTTTTAGTAATTATTCTGATTTTGAAAGTAATACTAGCTGCACAGATACAACTAGTATACAAGGTGAAAATAATATATATGAGGACTCTGAACAATTTTCTATGTATAGAGATATAAAGAATTATGATTCAAATACTAAAAAAAAGTTTGAAGACATGAAACTTATTAGATATGGAGATAATCATAGAAATATCCCTATGTTAACTCCTACAGGGTTATATAATGACAGTACTTCGACAAACTTCATTGATCAATATATAAATGAAGACAGCACTACCTATAAATTGGCATCTGAACTTCGAGAAAAATTTTCTCATGCACTTATTACTCTGGGAGTTTACGATCCTATACAAAAAAGAATGGATTATGATGAATTCGAAGCAATGATTATGGCTGCAGATATAAATGGATATTTAGGAGAAGTAATGGTCCCTCCTCAACTTCAACTACAAAATTTTCAAATCAAAAATAGATTGAAATTTCCTAGAAGACGTTTTGATGAGTATATTTTATCAACCTCTATTTTTGTATGTTTATTTATATTTCTAACTCTTACATTTGCAGCTCCAGAAAATACTATTCAGACACAGAATGGGAAAAGTAAAGTAGCAGAAATGAAGGTTATGGGATATAGGATGATTTTGATGATTTTGATATATATTTCAACTGTATTATTGAATATGTTTTATTTATTTAATCGAAATTCGAAATTTGTTGATCATATCTGTGATCAAACAAGTATCTTAGTACGTGATATGGATGCTTTAGCTAACTTGGATTTCCCGAGAATAGATGAAAATCAAGTCTATAATAGGTATTCTTCTAAGTCACTATTTAATGGGAGAATACCGTTCGAACATGAGCATTTACTAAATTTATGGTTACTAAGTCAGTCGATGTATAGAATGAGAGAAGGAATTCTCTCATTTTCTAAATATCTGCCACTGCATGTTGTACGAATACTAATGCGAAAAGGTAAGGCAGCGACATTAGGTATGTTTCCTAAAAAAGTAACTATATTATTTTCTGACATAGCTGGTTTTACAAGATTAGCTGAAAATCTGGAACCAAAACAGCTACTCTTACTACTTACTGACTATTTTGATGAAATGACAAGAATTATTGATGAATCTAAAGGGACACTTTTAGAAATTGTTGGTGATGCAATATTAGCTATATGGAATTCACCTGTAAATATTGAGAACCATGCAGCTGTAGCAATAGAGGCATCATTGCATATGCGACGCATTCTCAATGTAAAATCTAAGCAGTGGAAATTCCATAATTTACCTGAAATTAAAATAAGATGTGGAATACATACAGGTGATGTTCTTGTAGGTAATGTTGGTGGAGCCCATAGAATGAAATATGGAGTTTTAGGTGATGGGGTTAACTTGGCTAGTCGCATTGAAGCTTTAAGCAAGAGGTATTCTACTGATATTCTAATAAGTAATGGGGTATTCACATCTTCGTCATTAATTAAAAAAAGATTTATTATCTGTCCTTTAGATATTGTAATTACTCAGGGAAAGAGTAGACCTACTATAGTGTATAATGTGGTTGATACAAGTTTCGATGCCTTACCAGAGATGTATCTTAAAGCTAAACTACATGCTAAAGCCCTATCACACTATCTAAAAAGAGATTTTAGACAGTCTTTAACTTATATAGACAAGATTAACGAATTACATCCTCAAAATCGTGATCCTACTATAAGAATTCTTCAGAAGAAATGTATTAAATTCTTAAACAATCCCCCTAGTGAGAACTGGTCAGGAGCTGAGATTTTGACATCAAAAGTTTTTTAAATGCGAGATTTGGTATTTAATGATTAGTTATCTGATAAATTTTTCCTTAATTCTTATATTTATTAGAGTTCTCTTAATATTTATTTAACTTTCTAATTGTTTGTAGGTTTTACTAGAAAGTAGTATTTTCATCGTAAACTTTGTAAAATCTTAATTTATTGTCTACTGTTAACTAAATGTATTTGAAAAATTAGTTTTGTCAAAACAAAGCATTAATTAATAACTAAATAATTATTACTAAAAGTGTTGTCTAGAGTTGGAGGAGTTCATGCAAGGTCGACCTCTTTAAGTTTAATATTAAAGATTCAGCTTTGCTATATTTACTAGCTTCCTAGTATTTAGAATATTGTATATGTATCAAACTAATATCACAATTCAATATAAATGTTACATATTCTTGAACTAAAATACGTATAGAAAACAATGTTAACTTTGATGTTTTTATATGTACTTTACCTGTGCTCTATAATAAAAACATCTTACAAGTTATATAGTCAGTATAATTTCAATTACAGAAAAAAAGGAAATAATATTAACTCATATTCTAATTTAATAGTCTATATGGGGAAATTAGCTAAGGTTAACTAAGTAGAGTTAATGATTTAATATATAGAGAACCTGTCAGATATATTTTTAAATGTTTGAACTTGAATTTTCATTAACTCTTAGATATACTATAAGTTGATATTTCAATCCTTTAAAAGACATAAAATTACTAAATCACTTTTTTTCATTTAAAAGTTCATTCAAATTTCTTTAGAAATAATTACTAGAAATAAATTCAAATATCCTTCAATAACTATATTTTATTGCTCTAAATGTCTAGTATTTAAGAACGAAAACTGAACTGACAAGGGAAATACTATACCTTATCTTTGTTTAAAAAAAAACTTCTTATTAAAATTCCTTTATTACACTTATAAATTTAATAGTCTTTTTTCTGTTTATTTTTATCTTGTTATGAGCTCTATGTAATATAAGTTGTTTATTGAGAATTTTCCACATATTCAAATTTCTAAATTCTTGGAATTTATATACTTAAATAAACCTAGAATTATCATAGATATAGTCAACAAGTAACTTGTTTATGATTTTTTTTTTTAGATCTCTATAATTTAGCAGATATCACCCCTCTTCACTTTGCATTACTAATAAAAAATTAGTTATTTAAGGTATCAGTATAATTATTTTTAGAAAGTTCATTATCTTGTCATTTAAAGCCTGTTTTTAATATTATTGGATACTAGTACAGAGATTTACAAACATCACTGCCGTAGTCTGCGCCTACTTGTAATAGCGCCAGAATAATAGCTATGAACTTATTTATTAGTTATATTGCTTCATATCTCACCTTGAAACAATAAATATGCTGCATCCAACAACTTCCTACATTCCAGGTTATGACGATGAAGAGAACTGCAAAATTACTGATGATATACAAGATACTACGAGATACCAGAATGAAGATCTTCTGAGCTCACTACATGGTATCTTTCACAATAAAGAAATAGAAACAAAACTCAATTTGTCAGATAATGATACTGACCAGGACTCAGATATTCAAGATCTGTTGATGATGGATTATAATAGAAGTAGGCTAACAAAGAAAAAAAAGAGAAAATCAGATAAAGAATTAAAGCGGAAAACTGGGTCAACACCTGTAAATGTTTCACCAGAAGTTGAAAAACTACTGCAGAAAGCAAATGATGCATATTTAGCAAAGGAGTTTATGTCAGCTATTGAAATCTTAGAAGAAGTAGTTAAAAAGGCACCTGGCTTACATGATCCATTTCATATGTTGGGCTTAATTTATGAGCAAGAATTGGATGATAAAGCAAAAGCTGCAGAGTTTTATTTTCTTGCAGCTCATCTAGTCGTAAACGACATATACTTATGGAAAAGGATTGGTCAAATGAGTTGTGAACTAGAAATGTGGGAAAGAGCTATATATTGTTACAAAAGGTGCCTAAGAAACATAGGCAACTCAGATAGCCAAGGTGAACTAGATGAATTTACACAGATTGAAGATGAAATACGTTTTGAGTTAAGTAATGCTTACTTAAAGACTAATAATATTATTCATTGTATACAACAGCTAAAGATACTATTTAGAAGACATCCAGGAGATCCTTTACTAGGCAAGGAATTGGCTAAATGTTATCATCAAATAGGGAAACTAAATATGGCTGCCGAAATTCTCGAAAGTTGTCTAATTGAAGAGACTGATTTACATATCATTAATATGCTTTGTGAAGTATATATTGATCTTAAGTTGTACCAAAAATGCCTAGATCTTGTTCAAAATATGCTGATCTCAAAAAATTTTGAAAATACCAATAATTCTGAATCTAATGAGTATCACCTTTCTTCTTTAGAGAAAACAGATATAAGACGTTTAATTCTAACATTACCCATTGATATCAGTGTAAAATATGCTGTATCTGGTCTATATATAGGGAATCGTAGCGTAGCTGATGAATTAACAACAATATTGAAAGAAAGCAATATGGAAAAAACAGAAGTTACCGACCTACACCAAAGTTTAGGTGATGCCTATTTTGCTGTAAAAATATACAATTTATCTAAGGATCATTACGAAATTATTTATCATACTGATGGATATGAAAGATCGATTGCACTTAGTATTAAGTATGCATACTCATTGCAGTCTTTAGGAAACTTTAAGGAAGCAGCACAAATTCTAGAAGATTCTTTGACAGAAAACAAACATCAAATTGAATCTTTTGAAGTTTATAAGGCAAAAGCTCTTTTAGCTTCGTTATATTCCAAGATGGGATATACTAAGCTTGGTGAGAAATTAATATACACAATGAAATATGAAGATCTTGTGCAAATGGGAGATCTATCACAACCTATTCCTCAAGAACTGCGTTGTAACATGATACTAGAATTATTTTCAAAAATGAAATCATTGTTTACTAATATCACTGTTCAATTTTCAACCCAAATAGATTTTGTTGATAAAGCTATAAATCCACCAAAGTTATCACAAATATCACCGGAAATATGTGGAACTGCAGACATGTTTGAATACTTAATTAAAGAGTTTTTAACAGATATTAAACGTGTGAGCCAAAAATTATATTCCAAGAAATTTAAAGAACATGATAAAGAAGTAAACTATGAACAAAATTCAGTTAATAACACTAATTTGGGAGATGTACTAGAAAATGTCGATCTAAGCCTGCAGCACACAAATGACTCCACATCTAAAAGCTCCAAAAAATTACAAAGTAGAGTAAATATACCGACAAGTAAAATTAGATCTGAATTAGGTATCGTTACTTTAGGAGAAATATTAACTAGCGAAGATGAATACTGGGGATTTCTTACATATGGTGCAATAGTCTTGCAGTGGAATGAGAAATACAATGTTGCTGTCGAAGTGTTTGAGAAAATTCTAAATAATATTAAGATGTTTAAGCCGGAAATATACTTAGATAGGTTAAAAGCAGCCAAAAATTCTATTCACAACTTAATAATTTCTTTAGCATTCAATGGTGGCCTGTGGCGTACGTTACTAAGCTATTTACGTTTAGAATTCAATAAAAAGACGACTATAAACAAACATCTAAGTGGAATGATTGGTCGTATCCTCTTAGTACCACATATATTCAACTCTTGTGTGAAACACAATAACTTTAGACGCGGAGTACTTTTAGAAAAAGAGGTGATTAGTGAAACTAGATCTTGGATCCAAAGACAATCACCTCAATTTAGTAATGAGGCTGAATTAAACTTAATCACTGCTCACTTATACGTTATATCTAATCGTATTGGAATGGCAGTATTAGAATATACCAAGGCACACAGAAGTGCTCCTTTTGACAACTTAATAGTCCTTTGCTTAGGTATAAGTTTTATCAGCTTGGCAACAGCCAAAGATACTAAAAACAGACAATCAGCAGTACTCAAGGGTTTCGCATTTATTTCTCGATATATACAAGGGCGATTAAGTATTTTTGGTCATAATCCATTATTTAAGGCAGAATGCTTGTATAATAAGGCTAGAGCTTATCATCAAATTAATTTGAAAAATGAAGCTATTTTACTCTATACTCAATGTATTGAAACATTACAAAACATAAAGAGTCAAAACAAAAATCTCGATTTTATCCAATTAATGAATTCTTCTTTGTATAATCTCAGTTTGTTAGTGAATGATAAACAAATTCAAAATCTAATAATTTGGTAAAAAGAAGTGTAAATTATCTATATAATTCCAATATTATCATCCCTATTGCTCTATTAATCTCTATAACTCTCCCTCTATATCTTGAGTTCCACTATCTTGATTAGCACAAACTATCTTCTGCATATCCATCAGTTCTTGAAGTAAAGATACAGGACAAATATCTTTAGAGCTGAGGCATGGTAAACCAAGTAATTCACTAATACATTGACAGCCACTGCAACAGTCTTCAAGCAAAGCATCTTTAGATTCAAACCTTAAGCACTTTGTAATGCATACAAGCTCAGGAGTTATCTGCATTGTTTTTTGTTTCATATTCCTATCTAAAGGATTCCCAGCTGATGTCGGTGACATATCCTCAGGAGGAGCTATTTTTCTATATCCCCAATCTAATACATCTAAGAATGATTGTCTTGCAAAATGTCCAACATCGGCTGCAGAATGTGTCTTACTAAGTTGGTAGATAGCCCCTGTGAGAAAAATTGCACAAAAAATTCTTATTATTAGCATAAACCAGTCATCTTGTCGATACAATACTGAATATAAAGGTCTAAATGAATCAATTACTCCTCTCTCTTCATCAAACAAATTAGGTAAAATCCATATATCAAAACCAAAGAACCAAAATAATGCAAATGCTACCAATCTAATAAAGAATATAGAGAGCATTAACGACAATAAAACCACTGATATGTACCATACAGATATTTTTATTGCTAATGGCCAAGCTGGGAACATGAATATTGCAACTACAGATAGAAGTATAGACACCATTAATATCTTGTATATAGCTCTATGACTTTCAAAAATAATAATGTAAAAGAAATTCTCATCAAATACTTGGTTTGCAGTTACACTTAAGCGTCTAGGCCACTTTGGTTGTTTCATCCCCTTGGTTACATTTGTTCCAACCGGTTTATATTCAGCCTTCAAAATAAAAGATTTTCGAATAAGCTCAGTTCCAAAATTCCGTATATCATCCAAAGAATTAAAATCTAATTTATCCATTAATTCTGGAAAAGTGGATTTTAGTACAATTGCATTTCTTTGCATCCATCGAACAAATTCAACCCCACGGAAATAGTCAACTGCCCTTCTACCAACTTCTATTGCACCTTTTGTCCTAATTCCAGTCTTTGAAGAAAATAAATACTTTACAAATCCCAAATACTCCGGGTCATATTCAATTTTATCTGTACTCATCAATAAAGCTATATTTTAAAATCTTATTGTAGATATTTTAAGTGTGGGACAAGAGAAAATATAATTCATAGGCGCTATAAACCAAGTTATTTAGTGAATTTCCCTCTTTACTTTTATTATACCTATTTGTGATTCAATAGTGCTACCTATGTTCATTCATATTTATGTGACTTATTTGGTCATATTTTTAAACACAATACCTTATTAAAGATATATACAGAAGCTATACAGATTATTTAAAGGTATAAAGTATTCCCAACATGTAAGTCACTAATAATTTGACAAATTAGTTACTGTATATACGTTTAATGAAATTTTATTTTAATTATTCCAACTACTACAATCTATTTTGGTATCTAATAGTAACTAATCAGGACTAGATTTTTTTCTCAGGACATATATTGGAAATTTATATTTTTAGGCACTAATCCAATATATACAAGGAAGTCAATGATTAAAATCTTTGAAATATTGACTGTTCACTTTAATGATACTTCTATATAGTATTAGTATACTTCTACGCTTTATAATTTATACAGTAATTGGATTATTTAGTAAGTATATAACAAGAAGCAATATATCTCACAATTTGACCTGTATTGCTACACACCACAAGTATGCATCCAAGCATTGTAAGAGTTACCTTATGGAATCTTAAAAAGTGCTCTAATATATATATATATGTTTACAAAATCTTAATTATTATAGATATAAATATTTCAGAGTAAAGTACTACATAGTTTGTTGATATTTCTGAAAAATAGGTTTTGTTCAGTTAATTTGTGATCATAATTATAAGACATATAAACCATGTAGTACAATAAACAATCATTTACAATTTAGATATCAAGAAAAATTTCAAAGTAAACAAGGATTTAAAACTTTATAGAACTTGTGCAACACTAGAAGTACCTGATAGACTCAAATTAAATTCGTATCCCGCTTTTTACATGTCTACTTAATATCGCCATTATCACTAATTCCTACATACAAAAATCTTCAAAAATGCAATATATATTATGGAGAACTGGAAATATTGTTATATAAAGTTGAGTGAAACAATATATAAAGTTCACACGGATATTGTAATTATAACAAAATTTATTCTACGAAGACTGCCTGTAATATTTACTTTTTTTCTAATTATTACTGGAGATTATATAACCACTAATTATGTACATAATATACTTATAAGTACAAAACAACCGACTATTCGATATATTGGTATAGTTTCAATGTTATCTTATCAAATATGTGTAACTTTGTTAATTGCGTCTTATTTACAATTAATTAATTTAGACCCTGGTTCACTACAAGTTTTGAGTTGTCCCAAGAAAAAACCTTCAGATGCAGACATGAAATATGACAGAACTTGTACAAAGTGCAATCCCCAGAGATGGAAACCACTGCGAGCTCATCACTGTTCAACATGTGAAACATGCATTTTTAAAATGGATCATCATTGTATTTGGATTAATAACTGCATTGGATTTTCAAACCAGAAACTCTTTATTTTATTTTTAATTTATATTTTAATTTGTTGTATTATATCACTATTATCTGTACTTTTACTCCTATATACACTCAGTATTACATCATCTGTATTTGATTTGAGAGATTGGACTTACATTAATAATATCTTTATTTTATTTAATATTATATATAGCATTATCTTTGGTACTGCTGCATTTGTTTTTCTTTTAGATCAATTTGAAGCAATTAAATCCAATACTTCACTTGTTGAGACATATCAAAGTGTTTATGGAGAACTACAAGGTTTTGCTCGGCAATTCACAAATATATTTGGGAACAATATTTTACTTTGGATATTACCGATACAAGTCAATAATAAACCCAATTTCTTAGAAAATCTTTATGTTGAATTATCTCGTGAGGAAATGAAACCTTTAAAGACGAATAAAAGTAAAGATTGGGTAGTTTTAGATGGAATTATCGAGGTTAATAGTGATAAAAATAAATACAATAAACAATTTACTGGGTTATATAATACAAACTAACTGTTCCTTTATTATATTTGTGTAGCAATATAGTTAAATATACAAATAATATATATTATAAACTCTTTCATTATAAGATTAGATACTCTTTAGTATTCTTTAGTATTTTAGTTATCCCTTTGAAATTTAACTTAAATTCTATAGCTTACCAGATATATTACCTTTTAAACAGAAATTATATGTAACTTGTAATCATAATTTTATAATATTTATTGGAGGGATTTACTTAGATTATATAATATTACTATGAAATCTTAAATAAGTCATACTTATTAAATAGAAACCCTATTATTGATTAACTACTTTTTTCAGTTTAAGAATATCTTCCAAAAAATATGTTTGTATTTATTATTAAACTTTTCAAGAATTTCTAACGGTTCTAATAAATTTATTATTAGCCAATATTATCCTGTAATGTAAGAACTTTTAAAGATCAATATAATCACTTGTTTAATTTATAGATTATATATAAGGGTAAATTTTTTTTCTTCCATATAGTTATGAATATCAAGTACTTAAATTTATATCTGAATATTGCTAAATGGGATATGTAAATCCTTATTCATGAGTATTTCTTTATTTTAAAGTTTTCATTAAGATTTATGTATTAAGTTGGAATACCCACATTATATATATTAAGAATACATCTTTCATTATTATTTAGCCATTAATAGTTATACACTACTGATAATTTTAAAAGAATATCTTTTTATAGTAAATATAAAGTAAATATAGTATTATTACATTTAAGACTGTTTAAACATTAATTTTATCATAAATCTTAGTAATATATTTATGTATCTCACTGTCACTCATAGTAATATATTGTGATCACTTATCTTTGAACTAAGTTGTTATTAGTACTAAAGAAATTTACTACTACTACATAATGCACTGTTGAGTACCAACCGCTTTCCAATGATTATACAACCAAGTGAATCCTTAACTTCTTTAAGTAATAATGGGTAGTTCTATTTCTAAAGAAGGACCTGTTTTTCTACTAGAAAATAGTTTTAGATTGGTTAATGGTCTCTTAGGACAAAATACTGTGGATGATGAGGATCCAATATGGGAAAAAATGAAGTCAGAATTTATACTGCCACCTATAGCTCCTAACATTTTGGACAATTACATATATGAACATATTTCAACAACACTTTTCGAAACAAATAAGTCCAGTGGAAACTTAAGAAGATTAACTTGGTTTTTCATTAAGTTGTTATCTTCAAGCAGAAAGGATATACTCATGAACCTAGAGAAAGATATGAGTTCCTTACTACCATGTCCTACTTATTCAACATTAATTAGCACTGCATTACTATTGAAGAGTATTATAAGACATTACACTCAGAAATTTTCCTTATCAAATTTATTATTACATATTGAACATGATTATCTAAATTTTGATGAGAGTTTAGATACTGGTAACATAAATTCACAGAGTACTTGTCCTATAAGCAAATATTTAGATAAAGACTTCTTTGATATATATAGAACTGAATTGAAAACTTTAGATCTCAACTACTATAAAAAGTTTATTTCATATATTTTAAGTAATACTAGTGGTAGAGATCCATTTATGATTACTCACAATTCAGACAACTCTGTAATTGGAGAACTTATGATAGAGATATGTTGTTATTGTATATGTTCCCAACTTTATATTAATAAGATATCAGAATCAAATGGAAAGAATTATAACATGATCCATTCTATTTATGCATTGCAAGCAATTGTTATGGATATTTTAATTATTTTTTTTTTAAACTCAACAAGTGAGTTTTCAATATCTAACAATATATCATCTTTAACCAAAATTGAAAATAAAACTAATATACTACTCCCCTCCTTTCTCGATATTTTCCAAATATTATCAGTTCATCTCATGAATCCAAGTTTAATAATTCAGAGGGATGATTCAGAAAATACAGAAACAATTCCATATAGTTTCTTTTTTTTTTTAACAAGAACTACTATTAATGGGAAGAAACATTCACCCACACCTGTTGGTATTAAGAATAGATCTCTTTGTATTTTATCAATGTTAATTTTCCACTCGCCACTTTTCAAAGAAAATGTTTATTCTGACTTCATGAGAAATATATTAGATCCTCGCTTTCTACCTGAAACCTCATCTTTATTAATTAAAGATATTCAATCAGAAGTTGATTCTGATGAAGATACTTCAGGGATAACGAAATTCACATATTTTGATCAGATATGCTCCACAATTTCATCTGAATATGGACTAAAGAACCGTATTCTTGAATCATATATTTTTTACTTCTTAATTCATTCAAATTCTAACTTTCGACTTTATTGCATGTCCAGAGGTGATCCTGAATATTTAATAGTCCCAATTCTTGAAGTACTATACATTTTACCTATACAAAAACAACGAAATGTTATTATTGGTACTTGTCACTTAATCCCCTTATTAACTATATTAACAAAACTTACAGATGAACCAAACTATTGTAAAGCACTTCATAGAACAATAATTGGTTCACTTCCAGACTGGTTAAAAAATTCATCACTGAATAAAACTATTGGGATGTATCAAGGACAAAATTACTACTCTAACAGCACATATGAGTATGCTATCTCAGATAATATAGTATCGCTTGGTAGTTTGATTATTCTTACTCTTGTAAAATTATTATTATGGAATTCCAAAACACATAATGACATATTTCTATGCGAATTAGCATGTGTAATTATTCAAAATTTATCTTCTTCAGTTGAAAATTTTCACTGGATTGTCTCTGAAAAAACACTACAATATTGTAATATTCTAATATCTCAGATAAATTGTATTCTCAGTTTACAATATGATAAAAAATCGGAAATATCGTTTTCTAATACTATATATTGTACTTCTTTGACTTTAAGAAATTTGCTTCTTATAGTTGGGAGTTGTTTAGCTACAAATAGTAAAGTAATCTCAAATATACAACTTGCTTATGCATTTATTAGGATATCCTTTAGTAATGAAGCAAAGAAACTCCAAGAAATGATAAACACATATTTCAAAACTTCAAGTAGCAATATTCAAGAGACTAATAGATTTGTTGAGTTGGAATTTTGCAGTAAATATACCCCAGAATTCATAAACCAATCACCTGAGAAACTTAAAAGTTGCTATTTTAAAATTAATGGTATCTTTTTTGACATTGGTAGTTTACTAACATTTTTAGAAACTGTGTATTCCAAACTCTCTAATTTCATCCTATCTTCAGAAATTTGTTCGGATGATTCGGATTTCCAGCTATATACATTCATTAAAATAATTAAGTTGTATTTGGGTGAGGAAGAGTACATAACTCATTCAATGCCTAGTTGTATACTGAATTGCCCAAATTATACATTTACAAGATTTGAAAAATATGAAGGTATATATACAAAGCAAGTTATCTGGGAATTAGTTTCAAATATACAAGATAAAATTTTTTTTTGCAATTTTCATAAAGATTCAGACGCATAAACTCATAATACCTCAGTATTTTAGATTGGGATACCATATATCTAACTGATTATATTTCAATGATCTTTTTTTTTTTTTTTTACAAATTTAGACAAAATAAGGGAATAACTTAAATTTCAATTAGAAAACATTTCAAAAGTTGAACAAATAAATGTCTACAAAGGAGCTTACACTTATTAGAATAAAATGATACTATAAAAACTATATTTACACATTTTTTAAAATCATATTTATAGTATTTTAATACACATTTTATATTTATGTTTCTCTATAAAGTAACTGGATGTAAATAAGCATAAAAGGTTCTTTTTAATAAGTATGCCTCTAATCAATATTTAATTTATGGTTGTTACTTATTGGTACTCATTGATATATTTCTCATGTAAAGTTGCCTTCTAAAAATTTTGTGATTTTACTAAAATTTAAATCTACTTCAAATTCCATATAATTTTAAAATTATATCATATATATTGTTTTTACAGAGTACATAAAATCAGAATCTATATTAGTTAATACACAAAATTCAACAGTAGTCTTTTTTTTGAATTGGATAAAAATATGGAATAGATAATACTTGCTAAATAGTTTCATTTACTATATACTAACTGCTAATCAAATTTGTATATAAATATTCAAATATACTATATATTATCTAGGAATATTTTTCAGTCAAGTAATGTTTTCTTTCATATAGACTTTTGAATACAAGATTTTATAGTTTGTTAAATATAACTCGAAAAGATAAAAGTATAAATTTATTTTATCAAATTAAAATTAGTAGATATGAAGGTACTTAGTATATATATAATAATATATCTTAACTGTTTTAAAGTTATATCCAAGATATCTAATAAGTTATAAGATGGGTTTTTCTTTAAATATCTGAACAGACTGGAAATTTGTTTATTAGTTTTCACCCGATTCTCCTATAATAAAAGTATCTAACATGTTAACAATATGTATTCCACATAAACTATTTAATATTTGTATCCATATGTGAATGAAAGTTAATAGCTGATATAGTGCTGCAGTTCTTCAAAATCTTCTTAGTATCTTTTGGGATTTGTAAACTTCTTATAGTTTAGTTCCATTTACTCAGATTTACTATAATTATAAGGTATAGAGTATTACATATATATATGTAGTTTTAATTTAGATTCTTTATAAAATAGTGAAGAGAAGTAATTATCTTAAAAAATTACCACTAGTAAATATATTTCAAATTTAGAAGTATACAAACTTGATACATGCTAAATTTTGTCACTAATAGTGATTTACAAAATCTGTTCTACATATTCAACTGATTCATAATAAAATTTTTGAATGGAATTATGTAATTTCCCATATATTTGATAATTTTTTTTTCTTTTTTTTTTTGCTTTTCTCGGAAACGAACTTAGTGCACACTTTTTAAAGATAAATTCATAATATACTGTGTAAATATATATAAATATAGTGATAAGTTTGTCACTAGATTACTGAAACTGTAATATACAAAATTAGTAACTGTATCTATCTATAGGTCAGGTGGAATGCTAGGAATGACAGAAATCTTAAGAAAGGAGGTTAACAGTCATGACAACTTATATCATAAAAGCAATTTAGTATTTAATATTAATGGTTACTATAAAAAATCTGATATATATAAAGTAGATGACATTTTAAATTACAACCGAGATGATGATGAGGAAGACTCTCATGAAACAATGTCATCTCTACAATTCTCTCCTTTAATTGCTACTACACAGTCACCCCCACAGCATGCGATAGGAATTTTTAATTGTACCTCTTTAAAAGAAGCAAAAAAAACACTAACATATGCAACTGAGTCTGTAATTGGACACGGTTCATTTGGCATTGTGTATAGAGCAAGAATTTTAGAGACTGGGGATTATGTTGCAATAAAAAAAGTATATCAAGATAAGAGGTATAAGCACAGAGAATTACAGATAATGAGAATATTGGATTGCCATCCTTCTATTGTGGAATTATACCAAGCCTTCTACACTGTAGGTGAAAAACAAGATGATGTATATTTGAATATAGTTATGGAATGTCTTGGTGGTTCAATGTATCAGCTGTTAAAACAATGCAATAATGTAAGCTATAAAGATTCATTTCCTAGTTGTGGTAATGGATTACCTATAATATTAGTTAAGTTGTATAGTTACCAAATATTCCGTGCTTTAGCTTACATGAGCACCTTAAACGTGTGCCACCGTGATATAAAACCTCAAAATTTGCTCTTAAATCCATCCTCTGGTATTCTAAAAGTTTGTGACTTCGGGAGTGCAAAAAGGTTACTATCAAACGATATGAATGTATCTTACATATGCAGTCGATTTTATAGAGCCCCAGAATTAATATTTGGATCTACAAGTTATACAACAGCTGTAGATATATGGTCTGCAGGTTGTGTAGTTTATGAGTTAATGACAGGAAAACCACTATTTTCTGGAGAGAGTGGAGTTGATCAACTTGTGGAAATCATTAAACTTTTAGGGACACCTAATAAGGAACAAGTAAGTGATATGAACCCAGCATATACAAAATTTGAATTTCCAAGTATAGTACCTACTCCATGGTCGCTTATTCTTCCAGAAGGAGTAAATGGAACAGACAAAATGCATATAATTGACTTTCTGTCTAGAATTCTGGTCTATAGCCCACAAAAAAGACTTAAGCCACTTGAGGCATTAGCACACCCCTTTTTTGATGAATTACGTACTAGTGGTCCCAATATAATTGTACCTATTATAAGCCTTAATAATAAAAAAAATAATTATCAGTCAGATTGTAAAAATACCCATACATTAAATATCAATTTTCTTTTTAATTTTACACAAAAAGAAAAAGATTTATATAACACCGATATTATTGAGAGAATTTCACCTGAGTGGTACAAAATGGATTACAAGTGACACCTTGAATCACCAACAAAATAAAGTAGAAAGTAATATATTGTATTATTAATGGTTCCTCTCTTTTTCCCTTCTTTTTAATAGTTCACAATTAGCACAATCTCCCTTTAAAAAGATTTTATTCCTGAAACCGCCTCAGTCATACTTCATCCAGTAATCAGAGACTTCCCAGTAATATTATACCGCAGCTAAGCGCAATATATATGTCTTAGTTCATTACTGACCTGTCATATATTCGATATAATTAACAGTCATCTGTACTAATTTCTCTATAATGCACCATCATAGGTCAACCCTAAAGCAAAAGAATAAGCCATTTAAGCATGGGAAGTCTCATACTATAAAAAAGGTTGCGAAAAAGGTTACTCAGTACCCAATGAAAATATTATCTCGTCAAAATAGAAATAATCAAAAGATCCAAATAAGACGAAACAAGAACCTAAAACAAAAAAATACGTTAATAGAAGATGGTAGAGGAATTGAAGCCCCGATATTGTGTGTAATTGTACCTTTTCATGTTTCAAGCAACCCTCTTGAATGTATGAAGATTATAACAAATTATATATCTAAACAATCTTTCTCAAATAAAGCAAGTGAATACTTTTTTCAAACTAAGGAAACACCAAGTAACTTCGAAATTTGTACTTTAAATTATGGGCGTGTAGATATTTCTTTCTGCATTGCACCATATGGTGACATGTTGAATACACTTGACATCATGAAGTGCGCAGATATAATTCTTGGATCTTTTTGTTCTGCTAGTTTAGATAGCTCTGTTATTGATGAATTTGGTTATAGAATTTTGTCAGTTTCACGATTACAAGGATTATGTCCAGTTTTTGGTATATATTTTGATGATAATGGCACTATACTTGAAAAGAGGATCTTGAACAATGAGAAACTCTTGAAGAGATACTTTGAAGCTGAATTTGGGAAGAACTCAAAGCTATTTTCACTAAATAATACCAATAGTATACGTACCCTGATTTCTGCAATTTGTAATCATCCTATAAAAAAGTTATCATTTAGAAATGATAGAGGATACTTACTTTCTCAAAATACAAGTATTAATTTTAAAGATAATGATGAAAAATCAAATATAGAGCTAGTTGTTGAGGGTTATATTCGAGGTAGTGGTTTATCAATAGATTTCCCAGTACATGTGACTGGATTTGGAGATTTTGTAGTGGCTTCTATTGAACCTACAACAGAGAAAGATAGACAAACAAGGAGAACTTCAAAACCTTCAAAAGTAGATGTAACAATGGAATATTTCCCAATAATAAGGAACAATTTAATTAGTGAAAATGATGTTTTGAAGAATGAATTAGTATATCTACAAACATATGATCAATTTGCAGGGGAACAATCGTGGGACTTTCAGGAAGATAATGAAATGGTTGATAATAACCAGAATGAGTATACTAATAGTATCAATGAGATATACTCCGATACAAATTCAATGTACTCACAATCTGAAGTTGAAGATAATTCTTGGAATTCAGATATATTGGGAGCTGAAAGAGTACAAAAACTTTTGTCGTTGGAAGATGAGTTAGAAAATGAACTTGAGCATTCAGATGAAATAAGAGTAGATAATCAAACAATTTGTAGACAGAGATTTGCTAAATATAGAGGATTATCTTCTTTTAGGACTTCTTACTGGGATCCATACGAAAATTTGCCTTCAGAATATTCTCGTATATTTGAATTTGAGTCATTTCAGTCTATAAACAAGTTATCTAGAAAGATATTTACTGAACATTGTAGAGAAGTCGATTACCAAACTAAGTACTACCGTATGAAGCTTATTCCTATTGCTATTAACTCTTGCATCCCCTTGAATGAAGAGAATTTGGCTAAAAGATTTATTATAGTCTCTTCAATTTTGCCTTATGAAAGAAAAGTTGGAGTTATCCACTTTAAAGTTAAAAGAACTAAAGAAAATGAAGGGATAATTCGTAACAAAACTCCACTACTTGTTCAAGCTGGTTTCAGAAGATTTTTTATATGCCCAACTTTTAGCAACTGTCCACGAATGATTCTTTCATCCAGAGTACATAGGCAACAAAAACTAAAGATGAGTCGTTTTTTTATCCATGGTGATTACTATATTGCCTCTTGCTTTAGTACAATCACATTTCCACCATGCCCAGTAATTTTCTTCTCGTTAAAAGGTCTTCTTAACAAGAAAGACGCAGATTATTCTTATCCCAGTAATAATGTAAAACTGTGTTTAAGTGATGAAATTGATGATTGGCCATTAGCTTGGGGAGATATAATTGACTCTGATCCTTGTCGTATTATTCTAAAACGTTATATAATTATAGGATACTTATTTAAGGTGCGTAAATGCAAAGCTATTGTGCGTTTTATGTTTAATAATCCTGAGGATATAAAGTGGTTTAAGTCTGTTGAATTGAAGACTCGCAGTGGTATACGTGGAATTATAAAAGAACCTGTGGGAACACATGGGTATATGAAGTGCATTTTCAGTAAACCTGTCCAACAGAATGAAGTAGTTGGCATGTCACTATATAAACGTGTTTATCCCAAATGGTTTCCTCAGTCATGGTTTGGTAGTGACTATATCTGTGATAGTAGATCTAAATAACTTTCCAGTACATAGCTAAATTAAATTATGTAGGTATTATATTGTTTATATTTACCAATTAGAGTCTATTTCATTTCTAAGTGCATATACCTAAGAGAATTACTAACTCTCCATATTTTATTTTTATAGGTTTAATTGGGGTGTAGCATAAAATACTGTTGCACATTTACCCAGATTAGATAGCTCATTTATACTAGTAAGTGCAATAATATTTTGCTCACAACTAGCCAGGTTGTTTTTTTTAATATCGAAAATTACATCTTCTGAATTTGGGGAGTTATTATTCTTATTCATTACCAAAGAAATTTTTCCACTTTTCTTAATAGTTAACTTTCCTATTGAGCCACATTGCATATCTGCCAAAAATGACGGATTTCCTAAGTTATCATCTAATCCTAGTGTAGTATTCGAGTCTCTAAATGAAGTTAGGGATGGCATGAACTTAGGAACTTGTATCAAAAGCCATGGCTCATTTTCTGATGTTCCAAGTTGTTTATTATATAGTGCGGGGTAAGATATACCATTTTCATTATTAGGACATATTACACTGGAAATATCGAAGGGCATCTCTAAAGGACCATCCTTATCAACAACTTTAGAAATCAACTTCTCGTTAGATGTTAGTTTATGAACTCCAAACCCCTCTGCATTATTCTTGGGAATAGTCAAATCCTTTAAAAGTAAGGAAGTGACATCTCTAGGTATTTTTTTGGGATATATATTAATTTTTTTAGTCGCGTTATCAGCAGATATATTTATATCCTTGCAACTATCAGATATTTTATCACTAGTTTTATCTGCCTTAGCAGTATCTAATTTAGCTTGTAGATGCTCAATAGGCACCTTGTTTGCAGCAGCAACATTAGGTACAAATTTTAAGGATTTTACACTTCCACCAGAATCAGTACGTGAAGTTCTGAATTTTTCGCATATTGAGGATGAAGATTTAATAGATTGTAATCTCTTCATCCTCTCCTTTTTACAGTGGCATTAGTAAATGTCTTACCATGACATCCCGCAATACCAATAGCCTAAGTGCTAGACTTAGGTTCTGCCGGTTACCACAGAAATAATGTAATGTATTTGAATTTGTAACCTCAAAAGTAATCTAGAGATCACTCATATGTGTATTCTTTAGTTATTTTTCACTATAAATAACTTTATTTGGTACGGCGAACAAGTTACCCCATGACGATTTATTAATGGATAATATCGCGTTTTCGATATAATTAGCTTAGTCTTTTAATATAATCCACCCAATATTATGGGTACCACTTTTTGACCTTTAGGGCATAAATAGTTATTTTCTAATTTGAATATTTCATTCTTAAGAATGAAAGCCTTTTTAATATTTTCAGTTATATCAAGTTTATTGCTTATAAATGCATCATCTATATCTTCATTTAGCAGCCAGGTTGGTCAGGTATATAGAGAATCTGGTGATAGAAGTCATGATGATCAAAATAATAAAACACGTACAATGGGTGGTTTACCAAGATCGAGCAATGTTAGGAAGCCAACACCTTCACTATCCAATTCATCGAAGGTTGATCTAAGAAATATGAACTTTTCACTTCCATTACTTAATTCAACAATAGTTCTTCCAAAGCCCATTTCTAAGAGAACAACTACAACTACTACTTCCAAAACAATATCCGAGAATAAGTCTAAATCAAGTAGTCTACCTATAACGGAACTTATTGCTCGGGAGCAATCGCTTTTCTATCCTATAGGTAATGGCATTTCATTCTTCCCATATAAACCAGGTTACTTTAATATTCCACCAACAACTACAACAACTGTTACTACTACAACTACTACAACTGATACTACTCCTACAACCACAACTGAGAGTACAACTACTA
>NW_027122794.1:77972-78157 GCF_001865355.1 Cryptosporidium andersoni
TTGGTAAAATCCAATTCACTTTTCTATCCTATAAGAGGTGATGGTACTTCATTCTTCCCATATAAACCAGGTTACTTTAATATTCCACCAACAACTACAACTACTACAACTGAAAGTACAACTACAACTACTACAACTGAGAGTACAACTACTACAACAGAACTACCTAGTGCTTATAAAAATGA
>NW_027122887.1:0-64810 GCF_001865355.1 Cryptosporidium andersoni
TGCAGATATTAGTTTGAACGAAGTGAAATCTGAATGGGAAAATTGTGCACAGCAACTAGAGGCAACTCAATATACATTAATTGATAAATATACTTGTTTTATAAAAGATCAAATGTCAATAATTATTGGAGATTCAGATAGTGAAGCTTTAGATATTATTGTTAATTTTATTCTTAATCAACTACGTAATAAAGTGGGGTTACTCGAACTTTTTAAGCTTTTAAGTGATCTAATTGATGTAGAAGCTGAACCATTTCTTAAGATTTTGTATAGTAAACTATGTGAAGATGGTTAATATCACTTGGTAAATATCTAAACAAAATTGAGGGATTGTGTGTAAATAACACTGTGTGAAATAGACTTCTGTCAATACTTTTTTTTTTTTTTTTTTACAAGATCCAAAATAAAAATAAAGAAATATAAAGTATAAAGAGATATAGAGAAATATTTAAAGAAAGTATAAAGAAGTCATTCTTATATGGCAAAGGAGAAACTAAGACTTGATATTAACATTGCAGCACTTTCTGCAAGTGCAGGTGGTATTCTTTTATTAATGTTAAGTATTTTTTTACCATCATGGTTATATAATCCAGCTGGACGTAGTTTCTATCCATATCCACGTTACTGGGGCCTTTTAACTGTTGTTGGGCGCAGGATACAATCTCACAATGAAGTGTGGGAAATTGCTTGTAAGACTGCAGCCAAACTATCTCTTGGAATTGATTGCATTTCACCATTATGCCTTTGGTATTCTTATAAATGTGATGCATATAGAATAGTTAAAAATATATCCTATGGAGTAGCAACAACATTCTCAATAGCATGTGGAATGATAACAGGTGCAATGGTTTGTTCTCTACGGAGTAATATATCGAGTTTAAGATTTTCAACTGCATTCAGCTTCATTGCATTCCTAATATGTAGTGTAGCTATTGCCCTCTATACTATTTTAATGGATCAAGCATTCTCAATCATTAATAGTGCAGGATATTATCCTGTACCCCAACCTAGCACATCATATTCAATTGCTTTAGCCGGTATTTTCCTTTTATTTGTTGCATTTATTGCCTTTGCAAATAGATATAGAAGAGTCAGAAGCGAGAAGGATTTCGAAGAAGATACATGGTATCAATATCAGCAATTAAAAGGGGAATACTACGGGTATTAGTGACAATATTCTTCAGAATCATTATATGTGACTTAAAGTTATTGTAGAGGTTAAGTGTAATATACCCATTATGAATATAAACTTAGACAATTATATCAAACATTAGAGCATTGGAACTAATATTTCTTTTGAATAATTAATATACTTTTAATGTGAATATAAATAAATGTAAATATATATTTACTATAAATTTGTAGATTTGTAGTTGACGAGTAGATACGATATATATAAACCTAACTATTATTATTATTTATTATTAAAATATTGGTATCAGTGTAAAACTAACCATATAAAGTAGATTTTAGTTCTTAAATTCTTAAAGTTCAATTAGTAGTAGACATATGTATTAATTGTATACCATATATTTAGGGGTTGCTGAGAACTTTTTGTAACCACGTACGACTTTATTTATAGCTTCCAATAAGTCTTTTTCGCTAATACTTTTTCTTCTAGCACGAATTGCAAACATCCCAGCTTCCGTACATACAGATCTAATATCTGCACCAGTACAGTTCGGGCAAAGACGAGCTAGTAATTCAAATCTTATATCACGCTCCATATTCATAACTCTTGCATGAATCATAAATATTTGTGTTCTTCCTTCTAAATCAGGTAGACTAAATTCTACTTTTCTATCTAATCTCCCAGGCCTTAAAAGTGCAGGATCTAATGTATCAGGTCTATTAGTTGCCATAAGTACTTTGATATTTCCCCTTGCGTCAAATCCATCCAGTTGATTAACAATTTCTAGCATAGTTCTTTGAACTTCGTGATCTCCATGAGCACTTTCTTCACCTCTAGCACCACCAATAGCATCCACTTCATCAATAAATAAAATACAGGCTTTTTTACTACGGGCCAACCTAAAGAGTTCTCTTACCATACGTGCTCCCTCACCTACATATTTTTGTACTAATTCAGAACCAATAACACATATAAAGCATGCATCAGTTCTATTAGCTACAGCTCTAGCAGTCAATGTTTTTCCAGTGCCAGGAGGTCCATATAATAGAACTCCTTTTGGTGGATCTATACCCAATTGAACAAACCTCTCGGGGTGTAATAGTGGCATTTCCACAACTTCTCTAAGTCTTTCAAGTTGTTCTTTAGCACCACCAATATCATTATATGTAACATCTGGTTTATCTTCCACAGTCATCATAGCAACTGATGGATCTATTTTTGGTGGTAATGGTATTTGAATCTTGTATTTATTACGGTCTACTCCAACTCTCATACCTTCTTCTATATCTGTTGGTGCAACTTTATCACCAAGTCCGACGACATATTTTGCCATTTGTTTAATATTAATAACATATTTAGCTTCTTCTGTACCTGGATCAATAATTTTTGTACAGCGAGCTACTTGTAGTGGCTGCTCCATCTGCATCATCTGTCTATCTGCAGCTAAATCCCATTGTGGAGGTGGTGCAAGGCCTGTATCTGATTCTCTAACACTATTTAATTTTGAAATAGACCGTACTAAATCTTTTACTTCCACCTCAATTTGTCTTATTTGAGTAACATATGGACCCAATCCGTACTTTCTCATTATGTCAATATCAGCCTGATCTAAAGGTTTTGGCTGATCTTCATTATGATCCTCCCCGATCAGAGTTTTAGAATTAGGTTTCACGACCATATTTTATTTTTGCTAGTGTTAAGATATTGTATAACTATAAAATAGCTGAGTTCTCTCAGTAATACTTTTGACAGCGCTAAATATCCCACAGAAAAAGAAAACGTGGAATTAGCGCGATTACTTTAGATTGAAACGAGGTAATATACATTGATGTCACTAAAATTCTAGTCAGCTATTATGATATAGTTAGTTAACTATAAGTAATATAATATATTATATCTAGTAAAAAATTTAATAATTTCTATGAAGATATATCTGAGTCATTCAAATCCTTCACTATTCTACGATTATATCTTTCTCCTAAAGGCTTTTTTGGGGTTATTAATGTCTCTTCAATCACAATACTTTTTCCACGATTTTTTACTATATTTGGGGCCTCTGAGCTATAAATTATAGAGTTGTTTTGGTTACTCCCTAAACCATTACTACGTTGTCTACGTTTCATAGTTGCTTCAGTAAAGTGTTGTACATCATCTAAGCATGCAAGTAATTCATCTCTTTCGGATCTTAAAATTTCTAATTCTTTATTTGATTCTATTAATGCATATTGAGTTGCCTCTAGTTGCTGTGCACAATTTTCCCATTCAGATTTCACTTCGTTCAAACTAATATCTGCAGTATTTCTCAGCTCTGCAAGAGTTGATCTTAGTACCTCCACTTGAGTTGTTTTTTGTCTAAGCCTATTTAACACTGTACGTACTTCTTCTTTAAGGGTTCTCCTTTCAACAAAAAGTTCAAGTATTCTTCTTTGGAGAGTTGCTTTGTCATCTTCAAGAATTTCTAGATTTTCCTGTAAATTATGATTAACTTCAACTAAATCAGAATATTGTTTCTCTAATATAGATCTCCTATCACCTACATTTACTGATAGTAAATTATTCGGACACTTTGGAGATGAATAATCTGTATATTGAACAGTTCCATCAGATGTTGAGAGTTCCCACATATTAACTGCTGACAAGTCCGAATCTATATTACTTTTTGACTTCTCAGTAAGATTTTCTATTTGTGATGTTAGAGATATATTTTTGTCATTAATAATTTGATATTTTCTTTCCAATTCCTGAATCTCTGATTTCAAGTTTAAATTTTCCTTTTGGTAATTTAGATTATCCTGCTTTATTTGTTGATAGTCTATTAATTTTTGACTTAAAGATTGTTTATATTCTTCGAAATCTGCTAGCTGATGTTGAAGTTTAGTTTGTACTTCTCTATATCTCTCTATTTCCTTCATACAGTATGCTCTTTCTTGCTGTCTATCTTCTAGCTCAGCTGAAAACTGTTTTCTAAGAGAAAATAAATCATTATCAGCTTGTTCTAACATTTTCTCAGTATATTGTACCCTATTACGTTCAATTTGTAATTCTTGTTCTAATTTCAGGATCTTTCTTGCAAATTCAGATTTTTCTTGAGTTAATATTTCGGTAAATTTACTTGTTTCAGCAGCAGCTGATGATTCAGCAAGTTTGATTTTATATTCAAAATCACTAATGATTCTACTATTTTCAGAACTTTTTACTTGTATTTCTGACTCAAGGAGACATATTTTAGATTCATATTGTATATTTTTTTCCTTTAGTAATGCCAATTCAGCTTTGGTATCTGCTAAGTCATTTAAAACTTCCTTATAATCAAGATTATCTGAATTAGAAGTATTTTTTTGAATTTCCAATGAATCTAGTAGTTTCCATAACTTTGAAATATTTTCAGGGTATTTATTTATATTTTCATCTTGATTATTCTGTACTTCTAATTTTTTACTATTACATATAATCGGATAGTTTGTAAAGTTCTTTACATTTACTTTAGTTTCGTCAATAATTTGGGAATCTGATTTTTCAGTACTCTGAATCTTTACCTTTCCAACATGATCTTCTACTTTTCTTTTATTAAGTAACTTTCTAAATGCTTTTTGTATTATAATTGCTGCATTAATACGTGGTGTTAAGATATTATTAATATAGTACATTCTTTCTTTGAAACCTCGATATGATGCTTGAATCTTAATTGAACTCTTCTTCAAAAGTAAGAAATGTTTTCTACTTCTATACATACGCCAATAAGATGTAATACGAGTACAATAATTTAACCATGTTTGTGATACACGCCTTTCTAGCTCAATTTGAAGGTAGTCCCTAATAAATATTTGAGTTTTACCTATTTGCCATGAATATCTCCACATTTCAGGATTCTGGTTGCTTTCTTTGGCTTCTAATTCTCTTTGTAATTTTTCCAGGATATTTTTACATATTTGTACATAATTTTTTGCACCTGTAAAATCTCTTGAGTCTATATTAGGGTATAATAGCTTGTACCTATTATAAAACTCGACAAACGTTTTTCTTATACTATAACCAGATCTTCTAATCCTTATACTTTCCAGCATACCTGCACATCTTAACTGCCTTAAGACATCTATGCTATCAAATTCATGTGCAGACTTAATACTATTTGGTTTAATACAACGTACATAGTTTGGTATAGTAGAGTTTAGTATATCTAATAGGCCATTGAGTTGTTCTCGGAAGGCTCCACTCACTGTTGTTAATATTCCTTTGGGTCTGGAAGAGGTACCAGTTGATACTGTAACTCTATCGCGACTAATTAGATTTCCTACACCTAAAGAATCTATTGAATTAAAAAGTTCAATTAGAATTGGGGACTTGGATTCCTGTAAAAGTTCTAAAACATCTATGTGTAGTTGGTCACGATTCTTCTCAAGAAAACCATATACATTATAAACTACCGCACCAGCATAATGTTGCACAGCAAATGTTCCATTTGCCATTTTGGTTGGTTTGAATATAATATTACAATATGGCACATTATTTGACCTATCATAAGTGGATTTACTATTAACTTTAGGGTTAAATGGAGCAGCTATATTTAATATTTTATTTAAAAATGATTGATCACTTCCTTGTGGCATAAGACACTCTGAATCTAAAATTGGAAATATTCCATTTGGTTTCTTTTCTAATGAGTCAATTATTACTTTATTATCAATAAAGTCTATATGAGCCCAGTCAATACCTTCTTTATTGTAAACTTGTTGTTCTGCTTGAAACATTTGATGATTAAATTGTTGTTGTAATTTCTCATTGCTAAAGTTAATGCAAAATTGTTCAAAAGAATTAACATCAAATACTTCAAAACCGTAAATATCTAAAAGCCCTATTGAATGACCTGAAAAAGATGTTTTTGATTTACCCATCCCCATTCCAGATGGATCCTTTACAGAGATATTAAAGTCTGTTGACAGTCCACATGCCATAGATTTATTAATACGATATACTAACCAGTCAAAAAGTTTCGTGTATATAGCCTTTGCCATTGCATCTCTTGTATGGTATACAGCATCTAGAGATAGAGGCATATATATAATACGATTAGTTTCAGGGTCTTTTAATCTTTTACACTGAAATATACTTAATAGTGACTCTCTTGATAGCTTAAACAAATTTAAAACTAATTCAAAACTTTCAGTATAATTAGAGTCAATTTGTGGAAATTCATCTCCAGATTTTTTTACAAACGAAATATTGCATAAATGTAATATACCAGCACAAATTCTAAATATTTCATGCTGTTCCTCCTCACATATTCCAATACACTTTAAACAGTTAATTACTTCATGCATTTCTGCAACATCATCTCTTCCTGGAACCTCAGTTGAAGTTCTTAGTACTAAAAAATCCTCTACATCTTTTAATTTCATCTCATCCAGTAAGGTTTTCGGTAAAATATTAGATTTTACTGCACAGGAGCATAAGCCATAAAAAATGTGGTAGTTTCTCTCACTATCTTGTTGAAAAGTTAGTCTACATTTTTCAAGAAGATAGTTTGAAATAGATGCACCTCTTAGTTTACCAGTGGCATCAAAGAAGATTTCAATAAATTTCCCAAACCTAGAAGAATTATCATTTCTTAAGGTTTTAGCATTACCAAAAGCTTCAAGAATAGGATTACTTCTTAAAATAAGACATTCAATAGAGGAATTATTTGAATAATCCATAATATTTGTCGATAGAAATGATAACTTTCCAATATAGCTAGAAGTAGGAAATAAAAAGGATAAATCTTCTGGAGATTTATGTAGATTTGCAAGATAGCATAATATAATTTTCGTCGCTTCAGTTTTACCAGCACCACTTTCACCAGTAATTATAATGCTTTGATTTTTTTTATAGCGAAACAAAGCATCATAAGTATTTTGAGCCATTTTAAATACATGAGGTGGTAGTTCACTTGAATCAATACTTGAATCTACATTATAATCTCTAGTGCTATTCCTATAAAGTTGAAATGTCTTATGGCCATAAAGATCGTTTATAGATTTGTAAGGGTTAATGCTTATAAGAATCAAGTCACCAATACACGTGTAAATCTTATCTTGGTAATATCTAGTACGGACATTATGTAAAAGAGCTCCTTCACAAAAATCACCAAGAGTAATTAGATTTGGTATTCCTGCTAGACTTGATTCATCAACAGGATGTTTATCTTTGTGTTCATCTGTTATATGTACTTCTAAACCATCATCAACATAAGCAACTAGCTTACCTCCCTCCATCCTTTGGATCCTGGCAGGAGCCCAGGCTAAAGTAGGATGAGATATCCAGACTAAATTCCCATTAAGAATCCATTGATCAAAGCTTTTATTGCTCATTCTTTATTTACTTAATAGGCAATATAATATTTAGGGCTAAGGCATGTCGTGATGGACAAACCGCCAAAGTGGCACTTTGTAGACACCGATCGGTAAGCTCTTAAAATGGCCACTTACTAAGGATAGAAAAGATACGTGGTAGCTTCTTTACTAAAGTAGTTTCGTCTATAATTTGATATGATAGGGGGCTTTGGGCCTTTTTTTATAAATGATATTATTATATTATTATTTATAGTGCACTGTGATGCACCTTCATAATGTTTGCCTCCCAATTAATATGGGGAAATATAATCAATAAATCCTACTTGAATCTAGAAATGCAACTTTTAACATATGTATAGTTGGAAGTAAGCACTAATTACACAGGTTACTATCAATTTAGTACACTAAGATAGACCTATGATACTTATTTTTAGATCTCTTGCTTAGAAATAAAATGACATTAGAAGTTTAGTTTTAGTAGAGGATCTACAAAAGATCTACAAGAGATCTAAAAAAGATGTCTGCAAGGAGTTACAGAAAATAAAAGTCTTAAGTATTTTACTGATGTATTGGTATTTCATAAGGCATGCTGAATCCACAAATAATGCAACTCTCAATGATGACACAACAAATGATAGTAGCGAATTCAATAATAAAAGGGCCCCTGATCCTAGTCTTACAGAATTAGGAATTAAACAAGCAACAAGAACAGCTGAGGTTTTATTATCTGAATCTAGCTTAGTATGGATAACTCATGATAATAATATAAGGAAGCTTAAATTGGTTATGCCTAAATTTAATACTATATATTGCTCACCTTTAAAGCGTTCTTTAGAAACTGCATTTCTTATTCAGAAGAAAGTTAACTGTAAAGTTATAGTGTTAAAAGATCTTTGTGAAGTTGGAGGTGTATTTCATGGTAAACGTCTATATTTACCTGATGTGAATGATTCTATATATTGTTCTGGTTTGTCACGTAGAGAAATATTAAAGCTATACCCTGACTTTGAATTGGAAGACAAAATTACTGAAAAGGGATGGTGGAATCAGCCACAGGAGTCAATTAAATGTGCCTTAAGTAGGGCAGATAAGGTTATAGAGTGGATTTGGTCAATTAGTAAGAATGATCTACAGGTTCACAATAAACTAACAGACTCAGCATCTATACTCATTACTCACGGCTTATTCCAAAATATACTCATGAAGAAGCTACTTTTAGGTAAAGGTGTAGAGATGTTACCAAATGAGAAGTTAATCTTTCCATGTGATAACTGTGGTATTAGTCAGTTACTGTTTTGTCCAAATATTACAGAAGACAATTCAAAGAGTGATGACAATATAGTTGTATGTCTTAAGTGGAACTCAACAGACCACTTAGATCCCAAAATGCGAACAACAGTAAATATAATAAAACAAAGATAGCATTATATTAATTTCCAGTGCTACTAAATTATTTAATTCAGCATATTTATAAATATTGCTAGTGTAGCAAGTTGTAGATGAGGCGCTATAATTTAAGTGAGAAGTTGATACGTGTCACATAGGCGCTATTGTTTGAGACGACAATAACACCATAGACGAGTTCAACTTTTTTGTTTCAGTCATTCATTAACTATACCTTACTTGTAGCGCTTATTACCCAATAAACGAATTTGGTATATTTCTTGTTGTAATTCCATTTCATTTTAAGGTAAGTTCAAGTGCTAATATCACTATCTTTATTACGGTACTTGAGGATTTATATTTTAAGGGTGATATCTACTTATTAGGGCAATTTCGTTTATTTTAACTTTATTTTTTTTTATTTGTAAGATATTTTGTAGGATTTTTAAGGATGGCAGCTTTCTCTACATCTGAGGTGAAGTTATTTGGTAAATGGTCTTATGATGATGTAAATGTTTCAGACCTTTCTTTGGTTGACTACATTGCTGTTAAAGACAAAGCTTGTGTATATGCTCCAGTAACTGCTGGTCGTTATCAAGTTAAAAGATTTAGAAAAGCTTTATGCCCAATTGTGGAACGTTTAGTATGCTCTTTGATGATGCATGGGCGGAATAATGGTAAAAAGAACCAAGCTATTCGTATTGTTAAATCTGCATTTGATATTATCCACCTTATTACTGACAGAAATCCAATTCAAGTATTTGTTGATGCTGTTAAAAATGGTGGTCCTCGTGAAGATTCAACTAGTATTGGGTCGGCAGGAGCTGTAAGGCGTCAGGCAGTTGATGTTTCACCATTAAGACGTGTAAATCAAGCTATCTATTTAATATGCACAGGTGCACGTTCCCAAGCATTCAGAAACATTAAGACTATTGCTGAATGTTTAGCTGATGAAATTATGAACTGTGCAAAGGAAAGTCCAAATAGTTATGCTATTAAGAGAAAAGACGAAGTTGAACGTGTTGCAAAAGCTAACCGATAAACATGAAATAAAGTTAACATACTATTGTATCTTAAGTATACTGATAAAATTTGAGAAGTAACAGAATTAAGTTTTATATTTACAAATTTGTGTATACTACTAAAGATCTGTACTTCAGAGCTAGTTAACTAAGGACTGCAATACTCATAGCTTTGCCTAGAAATAATCTGATCTTAATAAGAATTTTATTTCAAAAGAATTGTGCCTTATACATCATATTTGCAGAATACACCCAACTTCCCATGATCTTGGCTGCACAATACCTTTGTATGAATGAGAAGATAATTTGGAATTCGTAGAACTTGTTATAAAGGGTTTTATATCAATATGTTTGACTTCAGGAGTACTTGGTGCAAGTGCCCATCTAACAAGTTGATTAATAGCTGAGTTATATTTATTTAAGAATTCATTATCTTTCACTAGTATTTCATGGGAACTAGTTAAAACGTGAGATTTATTGCTACTTTTTTTTCTGGAACTTTTACTCTTTAGTTTATTTGCTCTATACACAGGAAGTAGTCTCAAATTAGGATTTTGGATGAATGTTGATTCTTTACCACTTTTAAGTTGATGTCTCTTGTTAAGTGACTTTTCATCATTAATTTCCATCCATTGTCTTAATGCAAGACGAAAAATAATTGGTTCTATAATTTTGCTTACATCACAGGGGTGCCACTGCTGATAAACAACTGAAGTATTTTGAATATACTTTGCTATAGGTGTATTTATGTAGTGAGACTGTTTTGAAATATTGGGAATTGGAATTTCCTTCATTATAATTAGTTGTATACTATTTGTATTGAATAGACCATTTATAGGTGTTATAGCTTTTAGATAAACATTTACGGATGAATTTGGAAGTAAAGTCAAGTATTTTGTTGTAGGACCTATCCAAATCAGTTCCCCTGAGGAAAGTATTGTACAAGTACTTTGATCTGACTTTTCTAATTTATTATGTTCCAAAGACATTGAGCTACTATTTAATTCAGTCGAAAATGGATCTATATCACTTTGAGGAACAAGTAAATCTTCATACTTCTGATCATTAGATAATTTTGGTGTGGTACAGATAAGACTACATAAAGTGGTACATTTCTCAGAGGTATTAGTTATTGATGCTATTATATTCACACTTTTCAAATTCCCATTACTAAAATTTCTACATTTATCTTTATCTTTTATTATGTCTAACCTAAATATTAGTGAAGACTTTTTATCTTTTATATTTGAAGTTAATAAATTAGGAGATGTCCATAATTTCAGATCAAAAATACCACATTGACCAAAACACTGAAGATTACTTAATTTCTCACTATTTAATGGATAAAGTGACCACTCAAGAATCAAGTCAACGTTTAGGACTGAAGAGATATTTGTTAAGAAAAATTCTGGATAATTCTCATCTATCTGTACAAACATTTGAAAGCTTCTACCTGGAAAGATTATCTTGTCATTATTTTCATTTCTTATTTTAATTGTATTGCTATCCATATTCTTCAAGTAATTTTGAGATTGAGATATTTCTTTGTTATCAAAATCTTTAATAATTATGACTGAGGGTGTATACTTTTTATCTTGTTTATCTTTCATTTCTGTGTTTTCAATCCATTTACTTGGAAAAATAGACAATTTATGCATATTTAAGGGATAAATTGAGTTATTAATACAACGGATAAATATAGATTTACGCATACCTAGTCCATTAGAAAAGACCGATGCATACATTGATATTGATTTATTAATTTTGATATCTTTTTTTGCCATTACAATCAGTCTATGGGAGCGCAGCTTGTTCTGAATTAATCCCGAGCACTGATCACTTTGATTTTTACCTGAAGTTACTAAAATAATGTATATAGAACCTAGACACTCAGCATTCACCCAAATGGAAAATGAGATATTTTTTATTTGACCAGCACCAATACTAGGTATATGATAAAGAAGTGGTTCATTTGATGATGTCTTTAATTCATCTGGATTTGTTTCCAACCATACTGAAATATTAAATCTCCTACTAAATAAAGGAATAATAAATAGCTTCGTACCATTTACTAAATAGCTAGATAAATTTTTCAACTGTACAGAGAAATTGTATGGAATTCCTGCAAGTGAGTTATGATTATTCATTTTATAATCTTCAGAACTTGTCTCTGAAGTAGGTGCATTTTTAAATGAAAAAATATCAATTAGCATTGATAATTTACTTAACTCACTCAAAATGGAAATTTTCACTATTCCAGAGAAGTTGGTATCTTTTAAATTTGAGTTAAATATTACATTTGGGACTAGCAAACGATAATTTCCAATTGATTCCTTTGAAAGAATTGGTGAATTAAAACTCTGGCGAATAGGGACCTTGCCATCTAATAAAAATGAAATCCCTACCAAGAATAAATCACCACATGTGAAAGGAACTGCAGTTAGTCTAAATAACCTACTTTCATTTGGTTTTAAACTTATAGATTTACTAAAAAATACAAGATTTGTTTCAATATTGATGTTTTTGGCATCTACAAATTCTTCATCAAATAAATTAGATTCATCAACAATTATTGGATAAATAAGCGTCGTTCCATCAGACATCCTTAAATGACCCCATAGGTGCAAAAATTCACAATTAATTGAGAATGACAGTGGATTATATAAATAGAATTCAACAATACACTTATTTCCAACAAAAGTATATCTAGTTGTACAAGAAGAATTCATTAAAAGATGATTAAGTGAAGTAGAGTCATTAATTTGGATCTGCTCTATTAAACTTTGACGATTCTGTAAAAAGTATTGATATTGTAGTTCCAAAACTTCCAAATTCTCCAATTTATTCTCCATATCTAGTAACCTATCTATTGTATTCTTTATATAAACAAAATGATCATCTTTTACAAATGACTTATCTTGAGTATGAAATTTACAGAAACTATTATGTCCCTTTGGGATAGTTACATCAGCAGACATGCAATATTGGTCCTTTCCATTTATGCTATCGCATGAACTACAACTAAGATTTTGACCTAGTAATTTGGTTAGCCTAGAGTGACTGCAAATACAATTATTGCTGGATAAATTATTATCATCCAAGAGGTCTTCATTTAATAAATTTACAGCTTTTGTCTGAATATGATCTGATTCCAATATCAAAGAAGTTCCAACAGGTAATAAAATAGGTAACGGGAGACGAAGTTGAAAACTATGCTGTGTTGTTTTATCATCTTCATTCTCCTTAAGGTTATTTAAATAATCAGTGAAAGATTCAACAAATCCTTTAAAAAGTAAAAGTTGCAATTTATTGAAGTGAATAAAGTCTTCTTTGTCATCTTTGCCTAGAAATGTTGAGTTTCTAAGTGAGATATTATCCCCAAGTGACTTTGATAATCCGGTATCGTCAGCTATAGATTTTTCATTATTAATTTCAAGTGCATCTGATTCATTCATGATATCTAACTTGTATATACATCGTAATATAATCTCATAGATCAGAGAAATAAATAAAAGCACACTTTCAGGAAAGAAAGAGAGTTTATGACATAAATTTGCTGAATGGAACCTTAGATATGTATCAATATCAGGCCATTTGATAGTATCTTCTTGCGAAAGAACATGCAAAAAACTCTGTAAAGAAATTGCTTTAAACCCTATATATTGAAAAGCTTGAGCAGCCAAAATAGAGTGGTAATACCACTTGTGGCAATAGAGATTTCTTCTAGAAATAGATCCACTAGGGTGAGCATCATTTGGAAGTAAAGTCAACAATCTAGTAAATAAATCATTCATTATTGCGAAATTCAAAATACTTTGTTTACTTATATTAGTTGATGATCGTACAATTTGTTCACTTCTGCTTGTAGAATTGTATTCAGTTGAATAATTGCCTTTATCATTGGGTAGTATCCATGAAAAGTATTTTGAATTCATATCCAAATTCTGCATATCAATAATAACAGACTTAACCTTATCTATTATTGAATCATATATAGTGGAATATTTCACTCGAAAGCTACCAGATAGATCAGAAGTTGAAAATTCACTATCTACAGAATATAGATAAGGGGAATTAAATAGTGATATTACAAGAAGTATAATAGATCGCATATATAGGCTGTAACTGTAATAATCATTGCTTCTTTGATAAGAATTACAAGCATTTAATAGTAAGTTTGAGACTGTCTCTAGGTCCATGCCAGTTGCTACTTGACATACAGCTAAGATTTCATAGGTTGATCCCATACATATATATGACTTATCAAGCTTGTAATCAGAGAGTATTTGCTTATAGTATTGAATAGCAGAAGAAAAGTCACCAATCAAAAAACAAAGATCTGCGAGTATGCGTGTTTGACCTTCAATTGTACTAGCAGAGTATATTATAGGACTTCGTAATTGTTTCTTAGCTGAAGTATCTTTATATGAAGTAAATAATGGAATATTTGATTCAAAAAGTTGGCTTTTATCATCTAAATTACTAATTGCATTAGTCATGCCTAAAGTTGACAAAAAACTATCTGAATTCATTGAAGTGTTTACCTCAGGTTTAGGTCTTCTCCAAAACATCCTGAGATGACTTTTTATCCCCTTTCTTGATTGATTCACAGTATTGTACAATCTATTCATTGTATTTTGAATCCATGAAACAAAATTTTTAGTTACACAGCTAAAAATAATACTACGAAGCAACTCCATATCACTATGAGTTAAAAAACGATTCACATTTATGTAATCATCGGTAGTATCCAAATACGGATGAGCATAAGATCCAATTGATACAGGTTTATCTACTTTTTGTTCTTCAAATATTGATTCAGAATAACTACATTTACTAATTCCCTTAATATTCCACAAATAGAATTCGTTTTCAGGGAATAATCGTTTCAATTTAGAGATTATAGATTGTACATCTAAATTACAATTATCTTCCAGTGAAGAGTCACCTATTAATATAAATACTAATGGGAAATCATTCAAATAAGTTTCTTGTAAATAATGAGGTCGAAAATAACCTTCTTGGTGATGGTAATAATTAGAGTTACCATCAATATTTGCAAAGCTAATTCCAGTTCTAAGACCATCCAATATAGCTTCACAAGTTTTATCAAGAGATTCCTCATTGATTAATACGAAAATCATACCTCCAATTGGCTGACTAATAGTTTCATGTATTGCAAAGTTTAATTCTGAATAGAATACCTGGAACCATCTTTCAAGCCAAATAGGTAGGCCATTAATCCCTATAAATGGTATGTTATTACCAAGTGAAGAATCCTCTTTCTTCAATATTTCTTTAGCTAAAGACTCGATATATTTACGCCCTGTTCCAGAAATTATTTTAGAAACTATTTCACTCATTGAAAATGATCTTGAAAATTGTCTGCAAGACTCTACGGCTCGTACAGTCAAATCTTCAGATATTTCACGTACATCTTTCTTCGTATTACATAAAGAAATAAATCTGATGTTTATATTATCAGCTTTAATAGTCTTATTCATAGCATTAATTTTAACAGAAAAGTGTGTATTGTTTGAGAACCAGATATGATCTGAATCCGGAGGTTTATTCATCATAATGTTTTTTGAGTAAGGCCAATATCTATAATATTCTAAACATACACGTTCATGCCACTTAATATCTACATCATCATTATTAGATTTTAGATTGTTGTTTTCAGCCCAAAGATATTTACTAGCACAGTCAGTACCAAAAGGACGAAGTAATCTTGATACATCAAGTCCAAATTCAGATTTCAAGAAATCTTGTGCCTGATTGGATCCGAATACTATTACATGAGAAGGAAATAGTTCGGTTAATAACCATTGCCGAAAATTATTGTCCTTATCCATGTTTAGCAAAGATTACCATTATTGAAGAAAAGTATGCTAGATACTTCCACTCAGAAAGCGGTTCTAAAGTTCTTTAAATCTAGCTACACAGTATGTTATATTGGATTGAACTTATAACAAAAACTTTAATCTTTTCTAAATTGTAAACATACATTGTGCTATTATGAATAACTAATTTAATTTATTGTGTATATAAAGTATATATATATACTAAAAAAAATATCACGCTAGTCACCCCAACAATTCATTAAATAATATAGACATGTAAAATATGTGTATAGTTTTATTATGACATCAATAATAATTAGCAATATCTAATTACACTATTTATCAAAATGAGTTATTTCTTCTTTAATAAGTCAAAAGTATATATTTATTACTATGCATGAAATATTTAGTTGCAGTGTCCAGTATTATCTATTAATGCCAGCTTTCTAATACGAGATTTTAATAATTCGACCAATTTCTTCATTTCCTGATTTTCTATATTCTTTTGTGCTAATTTATTCTCCAAATTATCTATTTTTAATTGTATATTTGGATCTTGAATATTTTCAGATGCAATATATTTATTATTTTCTTTTATGATATTATCTCTTTCAGTTGTTATAGTATTTAGACGTTTATTTAAATGATTATATTGCTTGCGA
This sequence comes from Cryptosporidium andersoni, assembly GCF_001865355.1. Classification (NCBI taxonomy): domain Eukaryota; phylum Apicomplexa; class Conoidasida; order Eucoccidiorida; family Cryptosporidiidae; genus Cryptosporidium; species Cryptosporidium andersoni. Next base: position 16,372 of record NW_027122887.1, read on the forward strand.
AGTTTTTCAAGTTCTTTAGCCAATTTACTAGAGTTTTTAGATAATTCAGATTTATCAGCTAATAAATCTTGTATTGCCTTTTGCTTTTTGGTATTTTGAGATTGAAGTTCTGTAACTTGTTGATATAATTCTTGTGTTTTCTCGAGATAGCATTTAATATCTTTTGTCTCATTACTTTTAATCTTATCAATCTCTAGTTGTTGTTGTTTAATTTGCTCTTCTAAAGATTCTACTGTTTCTCTTAAAACTTTAACTTCTCCTTTACTTAATTGTAATTCGTTTCTCTTTTTTACTAGTTCATCTTCTAAATCAGAAAATTCAATTATCTTACTCTTTTCTTGTTTTATAGACTCATTCAACTCAGACACTTCGCTCTTGAGCTTTGAATTTTCTATTTGAAGTTGTATAATTAATTGATTTTCCATACTAGAAACTTCATTAGTCGTATTGTCCTCTGGAATATTTGGTAATTTCTCAGTTGAAACGATCTTCCCAGAAAATCCATTAATTAAACCATTTTTCCCAATTTTACGTTGTCTGTTAGTATTATTAGAGTACATGGAGCTTGATTTTTCTTGGGTTTTTGTATCAGTACTCTTAGTTAATACAGGATCATTCAAATCTTTATCTATCAGTTTTACATTGTTGCATATATTGTTTGAGTTTGAATTTTGAACCAACAACTTTTGATATGCTGCTATTGTCTCAAATATTTCACTTTCTAAGATTTCTTTTTCCTTTAATGCTAGTTTTTTTTCCATCAGATATTTCTCTCGTTTCTCATTAGAAATATTCAATTCATTTAATAGCCTATCACTATATGCCAATATATCCAAATAATCAATATTATTGGTATACTCTGCCCCATTATTATCATCTGTATTAAAATATTGGATTGTGCCTCTAATAATAGATTCTAATACAACTTTGTGAAAAGAATTTAAACAACGTATTGTCAATGCAATCATGTCCCTTGCTGTCTTGCTCGTAGCTCTTAACACTACTTGTTGCTTATGTACATCTCTACCAGATGATATTTTAAATACATTATTACAGTCATAATCTAAATATATACCAATATTTCCACCAAAGTATTTAGCAGACCATTCAATACTCTTGTTATTTGAGTATCCAGGCATTCCTGAACCATTTTTTATTACTTTAACATCATCATATGATATTACTAGAATATCATTTGGTATATCATTCAAAATGTCATTGGAACCATGAGATTTTGCAATGTTACTTATATCTAAACTATTATCTAAAATAAAAACTGGGAATCTTATAGTTCCTGCTTCTAGAGTTTTTGAAATGGATTCTCTAGTTTCTTTATCAATATTAATGGGCCCTACTTCACCATATAATATCCCATTATTAGAATCAAATTCTCCTTTTAGTTGAACTTGAACAACTATGGTGCTCCCAACATCGTCAGCTGTTAGTTCATAAGTACAATTATTGTCAGTATGTTCTATATCAATTAGTCTACTTCCATATTTTCTTTTCCAATTACAATATATATCAATTGAGTTGAAAAGTTTACTATATGGAATTACTTTGATATATCCCATGGATCTCTTTTCTATATCTGTAAACATAACAAGTCTTATACCAAAATAATTACTTGAACCATGTATAAAGCCAACTTCAGTACCTTCCTGTGAATTACATATTATATTTGATGGAATAAATAGTGTCGAAATTATTGAGGCATGGTTTCTTGATAAATTTCCACATCCAATATCTGTTACTGCCAAGTTTGTAGCATTTACAGCAGCTTTCGCAGCATCATTAATAGAATTATTAATACTTGAGATTGCAATTAGAGTTTTTCTAAGAGTATTAGCACCCTGGAAAATACCTGGAAAGTCTAAAAAGTCATTTTTTAAAGTCATCTATAAAATTATAAAGGTAATAGCTGTTGACAACTCAGATAATTCTCACATGTGTATAAGCTACAAAGCGTGATGATTCCCGCCGACGTGGCATTTATAAGATGTGAATGTAACCAAAAAGTATTGAATACTTAGAAAAAAGTCAATTATTAACAAATTAAACAAGTATAAGCTAACCTTATGTACTATAATGCAGCGTGTTTATTTTACTAAGATCTATATTAGCTGTCTCGTAACCTATCAACAAAGGATCATTAGATCCATGTTGACGAGTCCCTAATAGTCTTTCAGGGGTTATATTAACATGAGATACATTCAATGGTATTAATGAGCCTGAAGTAGTAGATTTATTTGATCTAGGTAGTTGATGGTGAATTACTTGAGTATTTTCATAAATGTTAGGTAGCCAACTAGATGAATTAGGACGTTGCAGTTGCCAATCAGTAGTTAAATTTTGTAAATCACTTCTTGCATTAGTCCATCTTGAGTTACTATGTTCTCCAAAATTAGATGAATTGCTAGAACCTATAGAACTGAAGTTCCAATTTTGTTTTGTAGAAATAGGTGGAATAACTACAGTAGGTTGATCTTGATTACTCTTAATTCCATATTTTGGTGTACGTGCTTGTATAATGTCAGGTGCATTAATACTTGCACAGTGGTCATAGCCTAAGGTATCAAAATTAAGAGAATTAAGTTGAGATGATTGTTGATTATGGGAATTACTAGACGCGTTAGATAAGCATGACATTAAATTTGGATGGGCTTTTATAGGAACTATATTTGTTGTTCTATTAATAAGACCACTTTGAAGTTGAAATGGTAATGAATGAATGGTATTAGATACTCTATTAATATTAGTATTTACTTGGCATAAATTTGGAATGTCAGATTTAGATGACACAGTAACATTCAACAAATTAGATGATGTAGATATTCCTCTATTGTCTACAGCTCCTCTCTGTTTAGTTATATTTAATGTAGGTAGTGCATTTGATACATCTACAGAGTTTGTACTTGCAGCATATTGTGAATTAGGCATTCCCAGGAATGGAGTTAGACCAAATCCTAATCCTGGAAGTGAAGATATCATTGTACTTGAAAGTAATCTGGAATCATCTTCATCAATCTGAGAATCATCTTCATCAATCTGAGAATCATCTTTGTCTCTATTGTTACATTTGGATAGCTGTGATTCACTACATTGTTTAGGAGTATCTAGTATAAAATCTTCAAGTTTATCCTCATGTGTTCTTTGTATAAAGTCAGATGTTTCACTTATATGCTTCACTTCTTTAAAATTTTGATGAAGGGCATCAGTTAAATTTGAAGGAAGTGAATATTTGACTTGAAATTTGGATGCATCTTCGTCAGGCTTCAAAAACTCCAAATACCAACAATGGAAGAATATATGTGGAAATAACCTTCTATCTGCATTTAATTGTTTATTATTTAGAAATTTTGAATCACATACGATTGGATGACCTATTTCGGACATGAACGCACGAATCTTATTAACTGAACCGGCGGTTGAATGACACCTACATAATGAATATAATGATGAATCTCTAGTTGAATTTACATGCTTATATATTCCACACACCTTATATTTTGCTATACAATTACTAGATCCAACAGTTACAGACTTTGCAAATATTCTATTACAGATAATTGTAGCGAGGTTCTCGAAAGATATATATCCATCATGCTTTTCTAATTGACCATGGCAAAGAAATACATATTCAGCCATTATCTCCTTTTCATTATATTGGTTAAGTAAGTTTTGATAACTATCATCACTTTTAGAAATAATGACGGGTCCACTAATTTCATAATCAAATGTCACTACAAGCTCTTCTTTAATATCTAATTTAATATTATTGTCATGTGAAAGCCGTAACTTTGCAAAACCTAAAATACTCTCAATATTACCACTATTACAAATAGATTCTAAATTAAGGTCTTCGTATCTGTTAGGTTCCATTAAACAGTTCCAAAATGGAGGTTTAAATATTACAGAACAAGAGTCACTATCCTCAATTATCACAGGAGTATCTTTTATAATTCCCTTTTTATCTACAGCTTTCAGAGTGTTCGGTATATCTACAATGCTCTCAAACTTAATCAAATGATCTATACCCGTTATTATATCTATGAATCTTTTGCTCTGATTAGAAACTTCACTTGGATCTGAAAGAATTCTCTCACAAATTGAAGTTAAAGTCATCTCAATACATTCCCTATATATTAACAAACGATCAATTATTTTCAAAGAAATGAACCAAGAATTAGTTTTACTTTTTAAGTCACCCAAGCACCTTTCTGAATTTCTTATTGAGTATCTTAATCCAATTAAATAGGAAGCTAGCCTACTACAAGACATCTCTGCTACTTTATATCCAAGTGATGTTAAACTAACTGAAGAATGACTGCTAATTAAATGCCATATATAAGAAAACAATGCCAATAAACTAACTAATTTATAACTTGTGGTTTTTAACAAAGAGACCGACTTGACATAGTCCATTTTAGGGAGTAGATATGTTATAATTTCAGTAAAACTAGTCTTGGAAAGTAATTTAGAATCTCTTAAAATGAGCAAAGCAACAAAATAAATAACAGCACGTTGGTCATCTCTAACTATTAAACGATATATAGGTGGCTCCTTTAATGAAAATATAAATTCCAGTTCTTTATTTGGTTTGCCAATCTTTAGTTTGAGAGTTGCCTCACCAGCAATCACATCCCTAATTATTTGATAGAATTCCTTTAATACTGTACTTGGCTCAATATTTCTTCCTATACAAATCGTGTGTATATTTTCGAAAATCAAGTATAGGCCATTTATCCAAAAATGATATGAATTAGAATCAATTTGAAAAGATTCAGAAATATTTGTAGTTGAACTAGAAATAAGTTCATCTAAGACTGCTTCCAATAATTGCCTTACTAAGTTTCTTATATCATCATCATTGATATTTAGCCATTGAGTTGCAATATTGTATAATACATCTGAGACAGATAATAATTCTTTGGGACGTCCAACCTGGGTAGTCTCGGAAGATGTATTGTCCAATTGAAGTCCCCCTGAAGTCTCAATTGAATCACTAGATTTCTCTAGAGATTCTAACACCTGAGATTTATTATCTTCAGGAGTATCTCCAAAATGGCATTCATTTAAGTCTGTATTATCAGGGTGTGCAAATTCATCAATTCCAGATTCATCAAAAGGTCCAACTGAACCTAACTTTGTAGTCCTTGATTCCAATCTTCTTTGTGCATTTAAGGCCTTCACAATACTAGACTTCTGCAAAGATGGAATTCCAGGAATCCTCTTAGATGCTTTCTTTTTTTTCTTTGAAGTTGAGATACTTGGTATATTATTCGATATTTCAGGTACCATATATTCTGATGTTTGTTTACTTATTACTTGAGAATCACTCTCTTCCAACAACACTTTAGGTTGGGATATATCGGTTACAAACTGTGAAGATAAGTTATTTAATGAACCTCTTAAAGCTGTACCACCTAATATAGGTAATTTTGCATCAAGTGGAGATCTAGCAATAGGCCACGTTTTATCAAAAATCTCTTTAGAGAAGTCAATCATGCTTGAAGACGAAGTTCCATTATATTGACGAATTGGTGTACTAAAGAAATTACTTTGGTTACTTGATTTTTTTAGTTGTAAACTAGATATTATACTCGTAAATTCACTTTTAGAGAGAGATGAAGGCATTTCATCTAGAATACCTGAGTTTGTGCACAAAGCTGCAGTTAAAAATGGAGCAATGAATGGACAACCAGAAAGTAAGGGTGGGGTACTAAGTCCTTTCTGCCTTCTCTGAACAATAAAAACATCTCCGGTAGTTCTATTAATCTTCTTAATAGAAGAAGTCCAACGCCTGACATTTTGACAAACTCTAATATGGCACTCTTCCATTACATTGTAATCTTCAGCATTAAAAGTCTCCTTTGAAGTAGAGTCTGGTAATAGTCCCATCTTCCTAGCACGTGGAAATACCCAAGAAACAATACAATCCCTAAGGGGTTTTCTAGCTTCACAAACAATAACACTTAATAAAGTAATGTTTAGTGAGTCAGGGTCAAACCACTTAAAAATTAGTAAGGGAGCAATTGAATCATCAGTTAAAGGAAGTTTAGTAGTTGACCATAGTGGATCAATTAATTTCATCTTTAAAAGTGAAGAATTGATTTTGGGAATTTGGCTAGTAATATTGTTATAACTCGAACAAAGCGGAGAATGAACAGTTCTAGATGGACACGGTATACATATGTCATCATAAGAAATTTCAGAGTCCTTTAATTTGAGCTTATTTACTTCACCATTTATATGTAACTTCAGTTCAGGGGGCACACAAATCAGGACTACTACATCACAATTTGCTATATAACTTGATCTATGAGAACCATAGGTATGATTTTCAACAAAGTCATTTGGGGACATATAAGTATATTTTAAACGTCCACGACGTGTTGGATCTGGATCTGGACGTAGAGAATACAAAAAGAATAAGTCTAAAGGAGTTGAAGGAATCCATGTATTTTCATTCAACTCAACAGTTGATGAATTTGTCATTCTTTTTGTATTCTTGCTAGGTAAATTCTCACAACTCTTTGATTGAGATTGGTTTGAGACATTAATATCATGGCTAGATATTCTACTTAATGCATATTTCTGCTTATCAAACTGAGCATATAATAATTTCCTTATTGCAATATATAAATGACGTACAGTTGCAAGCCTATTTACATGTAGCACTCTAATTGCAGATACCATACTTTCAGAACCAAAACCTTCTCTTCCTATCAAGTCCTGTTCCACAACAATATTTACCAACAAAGGAGAGGAGGCTGCATGAAATGAGTACATAGGAATAAATACATATGGATCAACAAGACTTGCTGAAACTTGATTTGTCTGAAGATGGTGAATAACTTGCGATAAAGGATTGATATAAGAGACACCATTTGTAGTGTTACTTGTTGAATTAATCTTATTAGATAAAGTTCGTCTCTTTAGATTACCTGACTGTTTTGTTGGGAATTGTTCTGTTGGCTGAAGAGTAGTTTGGCTTAATTGTTCTCTGGATATTGACTCATTGAGGTCAGGAAGTGCAATATACTTCTTTGAATTTAGCAAAGTTCTATATGTTAATCCCATAAAAAGGACATTTATAATGTATACCACAATTGGTATTACAAAGTGTGCGCTCCCCATATCAGTAACAAGGTGATCTGCAACACGGTTTGGTGAACATGAAAGTGTACATGATGAGCCAAATGTAGCCAAATTCCATGCATCTAATGCATCTGCAACTTGATTGACAGCAGCACTTAGTAGTTGCCCATTATCACAATTTCTAATAAGATTTAGAGGGCAGCAGCTTGATTCAAGTAGAAATTTAGATTCTGTTAGGAATCTTGCACAAAGATCCTCTGGGGTTAACCTTGGGTCAAATAATAAATCGTCTCCATTACGAAAGAATAAACGTTTTAATCTAATCGTTATTGTGACAGGTAATAAGTCATCAACAAATTGGATCAGATTTGGCCATAAAATATTATGTAAACGATTCATAAGTAGTAAAGCGTTATCGTATAATTCAACAGATTCGCTCCTTGAGAATATCCCTTCTATAAGGTTGTTATCAATTATTAAATTTGCATATGCTTGATTTAAAGCTGTTTCATTATATTGTAAGGAATTATCAGGAGGCTTATTATTTTGTTGGAACTTCTCACCTAGACTTGCTATGAGCTCTGAGTCAGTAAAATAAAATTGTTCCACCCCTTGAGTGGTGTCTTCTGATATTAAGTCACTGATTTGATGAAAAATATTGCTAGATATCTTGCGGAGGTGTGGAATAACACGTAGAACTGAATCCAGATCCTTATAATCAAGGTCAGGACCAAACATAATCTCAAGTAGTAAAGCCCATAGTTTTGGAATTGAATATTTCAAGGGTCGAAACATGAGAGTATTGCATAAATCATTTGCAGAAGGAGTGAGAATTATTTTTGCGGAGAGTATTAGCGCTGGATTAACAGCAAATGCTTGTGTTAATGGTTCAGTTAGTCCAAAATAGCTATTTATGTATGGCCAACCCCAGCGATAGTCAACAAGCATCCATAAAACATTAGGATCCAAACTAAATCCTACATCCATTAAAGGATGACCAAAGTTGCATATTGAAGAATCGCATACTGTAGCATTTGCAATTTCAACAGATGCAGAAACGCTTTCAGTATCACTTACAGGAGTTTCATTCATATAAGTACCTGATGAGTAACAATTTGCTTGTGTTGATATCCATGGATTAACATTAATCAGGTCTTCTTCAGATACTGATAAAAGATCCAATGTTTCATAATAAAGTTTAGGGTTTAAAGATTTCAAATCACAGTCTACAACAACATCACCTGCTGCAATAGAATCGATATAATCTTCAGCAATATAGATTGCAGCAGCACAAAAAAACCCACCATGGCACTTCCATTCAGTGAACTCTATTTTAGGAATCAGACGCTCGACTAAACCATCACATATCCGAAACCATGGGCCATCCTCTTCTGGACGTAATAGTATTTGATAAGATGTTCTAGGACCACTGCTACTATTTGATGTATCACCTTCACGTATAATCACTCCATAAAGGGAGTACCACTTCTCTAAAAACTGATTCCTAGGACCAAAATACCCCTCGGACTTTGTTACCTTATCATCTTTGAAATCTCTATTCAACCCATCATTTGTTAGTTCTGGGCTAGTAGAAATATCATGTCCATCATCAAAACCATCATCTGAAATATAATCTACAGAATAATCATCATTTGAGTCTGCAATACTAGGTAAGACACAGCTATTATCTAAACTTTCATCAAGTAAGTCAGTATCTATACCTTGAGGTCTTTTAGTACGATTCTTAGATTTGAAATCTCCAGTAAACTCCTTAAAGATTACCTCGTCCTTATCTATATCATCATTACTATTGTATTTACAAGCTTCTGTATTTGGGTCCAATTTTACAGAATTTGTCTGGTCATTTTCAAGTAAAAAAGATGCTTCTAAACGAAATGGAACATCAAATAATTCACCTTTCTTTGCATTTTTTGGAGGTGAAAAATATATAAATAATACTTCAGGAAATCTTTTAAGCTGATTATTATAATGTTCAATTGCCTTGGGAACAGAATGTATATGTTTTGCACGTAGGCAACAGGTTGAATAGTCTAGAAAGCAGTCACCACCATCTTCTGCAACACTAGAGAACAGAACTCTGCAGGTATTATCAAATTCGGTTGGTATACGCAAATATTCCTCCAACTCCAACATAGAAGATGCAGATATGTCTATATTTGGTTCATTTCTTGACTGGCAATTGTCTTTTACTACATCATTATCTAAATGGCCAAATTCATCATTTACAAATGCAGATCGATGATAAGCTGCAATTTGGAGTATTGAATGGGCTGACTCCAAATATATTGCCCCAAATAAAAAACAGTGAAAGCGCATCAAAGGATCAGGAACATCTATACGTTGCAAATCACTCATAAATAATGTCTTCATTAACCAAGTACAATCAGGTTGTGTAGGTAGTCTACAATAATGGCAACTCCAATCTACATCCTTCAAGTTATTTGTAATATTATCATTATTTACAACTGAAGTATCGCTTTGTATATCTTTATATAATATGGTATCTTCTCCACATTTACAACATCTATATGGACACCATTTATTAGTAAGTGGATCTGAGTTGACTGTTTCCTGCCATTTATAGCGAATAGAACTTTTTACTGCATAAGCAATAGGCCACAATGTCATATATGCAAATGTTCTCTGTAGAGCTTCAATAATAGATGATTGAGAATTTAAACTAGAATCGGACCTCTTCGAACGATCTGTATGATTCTCAGCCTCATTAACATTAATTAAATTCGATATATCTGATTTAGAATTCCAACAGAATACAGCACGACGAAACTCCTTAAGATGGTATAGCAAGTGCATAAATGCAGGGACAAAATCAACATTGAGTTGAGGCTTAAGAGTAGGGACAAATAAATTACTGCTAGACCAAATTAACCTGTCAATCAATGGTAAGTAAATGTTATTCTCTGGATTAGTTGTATTTATTTGTGACAATGATGCACCATCCGTCTGAATTAATCCCTTATCAAAATACTTGGTATTACTTATAGAGTTTTCAGCTAAATCATGAAATGGGCAGAGAGAATTTCTTATATTACTGTGCTGATTATATAGATTTTGTTTCTTCTGCTTTACCATAGAAACTTCACCTTGAATAGGTACTGATGCACTTTTATAAGGAAGAATTCCCCAGACGTTCCAAGGACGACATTTTGGGGATCTCGACCATATCCGAGGAAAAGGTGGTTCAGCTCTACCTCTAATTAAAACAGTACCTTCTTCATCAATAAATCCAGTTGCCTTAGTAAGACGAGCGTGAGAAACCATCTTATGCCATCCACGGCTCATAGCATCATGAGAAAACGTCCAGTGGGCCCAAGATGTAATACTAGCCTTTGGATCTAAAAAATTCACTACTGAAAGCTGAAATCTTACGTTTGGAAAGACCCAATCATCAGGATAAGATTCATGATGTAAAGCTTCTAAAAATACACTTAAGTAACTGCTTTCTGAGTCAGTAGTACTTCCACCACGTGGATGAACTAGTAACCTATAATAAAAACCTCTGCAATATCCAATTTGTGGTGATTCCATATCTATAGGACTTTTTGCTAATTTCCAAAAGTTCCTTATTGGAAAATCAACATACATTTTATCCTCAGAAGAACATCCATTACTGCCTACTGTACTCATATTTGATGCAATACTTGTGCCAGAATCATCCTCTATATATGAATTACAGATTCTATTGCGTCTGTTTGAAGAGAAGTTAGGAGTACGAGGTCCAACTGGGTATAAGCCACTGTATACTCTCCCAAACTGAGTTTGAAGTCGTATATTGTCAATATTGTCTTCATTATTTGAATTCTCAGTGCCCAGTGGCAAATTATTATCAATCTTTTGTTGATTCTCCCCTATGTAGTGTGAATCCTTAGGTATCCCAGCTATATATGGATCATCTACTTCGTCCATAAGACCCTTTGGGAAAAATTCAACCTCTGGACAATCAATTCAAATAATTAAATTGTTGGTCAAGGTTTCCTAATATTTGCTTTATGTTCTCTTCCAGATACTTTGTTCCTCCCTTTGCAAAAACCCCGGTACCTACTATACAAAGGGGGGTGTCTTCTTGTCTACCGCCAGTTGCGACTCACTAGTAAAGTTTGAGACATTTTAGAGGAGTACAAGTAAGAAATGAAAATGAGAATTGACTTAAGCAATAATTTACAAAGTTCCTATTTTGAAATCCTATTGATATCACTCTATACCTACAAGGATTTTGTGGATTTTCTCCGCTAATGAGCCATCATCTACATCTTCGTGTTCAATTGCCACGATATATTTATCTGGGTTATCTGTCCCAGCAATATTCATATCAAAATCATATATGTAGCCTATTTTAGGGAGCTCACTAAAGTATATTGCTTCCTTACAGGCTGGTGACAAATCTTCAAATGGTGTCCTTATAAGTGTATCTGTTGACTGATAATAGAATGCATTAGGTACACATTGTAGTTTAGATATCAATGTATACTTGAGCCTATTGAGGAAAAATTCAAATATCCTAGGTTTATCTTGGTAATGTCTGTAGATATCTGCTATTTTCTCTATAGTTGAATTTACTGTAAAATTGTATTCAGGTGACCCTATAGTAGGCTGGCAATCCACACTTAAAAATACATTAAGATCCCTAAGATTACATGAACCATCTTTAGGGCAATTTAAGTTCATTTGGATATTATCCAAAATATATTCAATATAAATTCCTTCCTGCAATATTTTAGAACCAACAGGAATCCATGAATTCGATGCAAAGTCAAAGACATGTTTAGGGGGTATTGAGTACTTTGATATAGAATATGATTTGTCACTATACTCCGAGTAAAGTTTCTCTATTGGCAATTTTATATACTTAAAACTATATACATTTATTGAGTCTGACTGGTTAATATACTGATTATCAAATTGAGCTATGTTTTCATATACTTTATTGTTTTCATATATATAAAATGACACATTAATATCTTTAGCTAAATAACCTTTGTTAACAATAAGAGTGTATCGCATATTAAAAAAATTAGGATTACTATATCCATCATTAATAATCATACAGTTATCAGTCATATTACCTGGGGTAAGAATTTTCCATATAAAAAATTTATTTAGGTCAATATTCCTATTTAGGATGTTGTTATCTGGATAAATAGAATATAATTGAGAATACCCAAAAGCAATTCCCTTATAGTAATTAAGCAAATTACTATATAAAGAAGTACTTCTTAATTGCAGTGATGTGTACCATTCTTTTTGTATTGCTGAAAAAATACAGTTTTGTAAGTCATTAGAGTCTTCACAGTGGAGGCATACATATATCTTATTATTATCATCTTCTATTGGACCAAGATGGCTTTTACAACCACATATTGAGCATAAATATAGCTGAGATTTGATCTTATTATCTGATGATTGGTCTTCAATTATTAATTTATTGAATGTTGCTTCATAACTCTCGTTATAAGAGTCTATACTTGTTTTAAGTGCATAAGACAAATAATAAAACAAACTACCTATAATATATATTATTGTTATGCATCTAATAATAGTAAACATTAGAGGTATGAAGTACAAAAGTTTCTGTACCAAGCTTAGTTACTAAGATGTCATAAAATAACTACTAGAACTAAAAAATCACGACACAAAGCGCGCATATTAAAAATAACACGAATGGATTTCAGAGAGTGCATAATCTGGCGGTTATGGTGAATTACTGGAATAGCTTTAGAAACTTCTATTGAGTTTAGTTTCTCCTGAATTATGGAAGTCCCAATAATAATACTTCTGGTTTCTCGATACATTGCTTTATATTTTTAAGAAATAATACTGCCTCACGACCATCAATTAGTCTGTGATCATAAGTTAATGCTAGGTACATTATAGGTTTAATAACAACCTCTTTCTTACCACTTGTAGGATTTGTACAAGCTACAGGTTTATCACTAATTGAATGCATCCCTAAAATGCAACTCTGTGGTGGGTTGATAATTGGTGTACTAAATAGTGAACCAAATACACCACCATTAGTAATTGTCATAGATCCTCCAGACATATCCTCAAGTGTTATATTCCCTTTACGAGCTTTTTCAGCCATAATTGCTAACTCCTTTTCAATCTCCCAAATTTCCTTTTTATCACAATCACGGATAACAGGGACAACAAGTCCATTTGGGGTTGCAACCGCGACACTAATATCTACATAATCACGTGTTGATAAAATAATACCTTGTCTCTCACCTGGATCTTCTATAATATAAGTGTTTACTTCGGGCATCTTTTTCAAAGATACAGTACATGCCTTCACAAATGTTGACATCATTCCAAACTTAATTCCATGTATCTTTGTAAATTCAGTGGAATACTTCGACTTCAGATCCAACAAATTACTCATATCACATTCTGTAAATGTAGTTAACATTGCCATCACATTCTGAGCTCCTTTCAAACGCTCAGCAATACGCTGACGCATTCGTGACATTGGTTGTCTTGTTTCACTACGATTGTGTTTCTTTATATCTATGTCATTTAAATAATCTGAACTATATTGAGAAACTGTTCCTGTTGGTCTTAATGCAGAATCAGTTTCAGTTTTATATTCTATTCCTTCCTTAGTAATAAATATATCATCTTTTTTATCTATTATTTCTTCTTTATTAGTACTCTCTTTTATATTATCTGGATTAGATATTTTCTCTACAGGTTCGATATCATTTAATGATATCTCTAATATTGAGGCACCTACAGCTACTATATCTCCAGGATTTGCTAAAAATTGGGTTATTTTTCCGGTATTTGGTGCTAAGATATCAACACTGATCTTATCAGTATCAATTATTCCAACAACATCATCTTTCTGAACTTGTTCACCAAGTTTTTTAGACCATCGATTTAAAGTACCCTCTGTTATTGAATCACCCATTTGAGGTACTTTGACTATAATTTTATCATTTGTTAAGTTAGAAAATAATTTCTTAGTACCGTATAAATATCTATAGTATTTTACTCTATTATAGAATCCTGTATTAAAAATAGTTACTGTTGATTTCCCACAATAAGGTCTATTTATTATCTTTGTAATCGTACATTTACAAGCTGATGATAAAAAATTTAGTTTCATCGTTTAGTTTTCTTAATTATATTAACTGTAAGCTATTATTGCGCTCTTTGGAAAGGTTGTTTATAGGGTTGCATCTCGCGCATGCATCAATACAACTATTAATACGTACTACCATATATCTTAAGAATAATTCTAATTATAGTACTCCCCTCATATAATTATAATAAGAATAATGTGACTTTTTACTGCACATTATTAAAGGTTTAGCTTCTTAATCCTCTATAATAGATTATAATCTATCAGACAATTACTCTAATTCCTTTCTAAAGATTACTTTTGTTAAATAATAGTTTTATCAATAAACCATATTTAGATACCCTAATATTAAATATATATATAAATTAATAACATAACATAAAACTTAATTATTAATGTATATTTCATAATAATAATGTATACATATATAGTCTTTTAATATATTTTAGTTGTAATAAAATTCTAAAATATATAATAATTCTAATATCGTAAAATAATTTCTCCAAATATGACATAATTTACTACATTATCATTTAAGAAATAATATAATATCCTAAATATATGTAATTTAGTATGATATTTAGGTAATTTTGTAATAAACCAAACAAATTAGTTAAATATTCCATATAATATATAATAATTAATTAAATTAAAAAAATTACTATATTAAAATTATATAATCTATTCAAAGTCATCATTACCAGTTATATCTGCTAAGTCAAAATTTGTATTTGGCTCTTTATCATCATAGTATTGAAAATTCATATCAATAGCTAATAATACTTGTCCAATAGAATCTTCATCATCAGGTTTAAGACATACATAAGATACCATGCTGTAATCTTCTAGTAAATTTGCTAAAGCCATATTTAAAGGTTTTATATGGATTGGCATTGTTTTTTCTAAATCTGTGACAAGTGAAATAGCATCTTTCTGTAAAATTGTATATATTAATTGCTCATCTTCTACTAAATCACATTTTGTTAAGACATTGACATGAAATATTTCTAGTTGTATCATTGCGCTTAAGGCAGCTACTGATCCTGCTACAAATTTACTTGCATCAGTTAAAAATCCAACATCTAGACAATAAATACCACAAACTCTAAAATCCCAATTTTTAAGTGATTCTATAAGTATTTTCATTATTGGTAAGTGTGTAAATAGTTCAATTTGCCCAGGACAATCAAATAGAATGTATTGATGATCTCCATAACCAATCTCAAGTTTTTCTTCAAGCCAATCTAAATTTTGAATAAAGTACTCCATTGCAAATATTTGTCCACCATTAGGTCCTAAATGAAGCTCTTCCATAACATCATCTAGACTAATTAATTCACGTATATCAATTGAACATGTATATCTGAAATCTTCAGCAGCTGGATCAAGGTTAATAATATGACAGGATCTACCTAATACTTCACAATGTTTTTGAATAATTGAACAATATGTAGATTTACCTGATCCAGCAGGACCTATAACTAGTTGAGCATATTTCATATTGAGGAATTTGTGAATATTAAATGTAACAATAAAAATGTTATACTTCTGGATATAAGAGTTGCATAATAGAAATCACGGGACATCTCGCGCTTAAATAAAATGTCTTATAAAGATTAGTTAAGGAAGTCTAAATATTATTCTATATATATATGACATATATTGACTATTCAAAGTGGGATAAAATTAAATTGGACAGTGATGATGAAACTGATAAAAAATATACACAACCTTCTGTTACTCGTTTTGATAGTCCAAAGTTAATATCTTTAAAGGATGGTACATATTCTATTGAAGAAAGTATAGAAAAGAATTTAACATCAAATTCCAAGTCAGACAGTTTGATATCTTATGAAAAAACTTTAGAAATTGATGAATTACAGTATAATGGTGGGCATGATTTAGAAGGAAGGTACTATTGGAGTCAGACAAAGGTTGATATTAGGTTGTACGTTATAATTGATGATAAAATTGATTCAAAATATTTGGAAGTCTTTATTAAAGAAGATAATATTACAATTAAATATAATAGCACTATTTTTTTTGAGAAGGAGTTTAGTTATAGTGTAGAAGATGATGAGGATATGATATTCTGGTCAGTTATTAAAGTAAAAGATAATAATACATGTAAACTTATTAGAATGATATGTATTGAACTTAAAAAGAAGAAACTTATAGATGAAGTCAATATATGGTGGAGAAGTATGTTTAAAGATGGTACCTTTATAGATATAAATGATTTAGAAGATCGTAAAAATGATGAGACTCTTAATAAAAATAAGGAATTCTTAAAATCATGGAATGAAGCACATAGGAGATTTTTAGAGGGAATAAGAGAGAAGAAATCAAAGGGTGATTTACCTATATTACTTTAATAATAAATAATGATAAATTTATTTCTATTTTATAAGTAGAAATATAAAATCTTGTATTTAATAGTATATTGTTAATATTAAGTATGATGTGATATATAAAATATTAACTACTACTAGTAAATAAGTGATACTCTAACAAATTTATTGCCTTGTTAACTATAGATGTATCATTTAACTATAATTATATTATTAATTATTGTTTATACACTATATGTAATTGTATACCTTATTCAATTAAAGATTTCTAATTACTTAGAACAAATAGATTTATCAAATTTTTGAATAAGTATATCATACCACATAAGCGTTTTTTTATCACTTGATTGTTTTATTGACAACTTCTTTACAATAATTGATAAAGCAGAACTGAGACTGTCGAAATCTTGTTCCCATGATGAATTTAATTGATTTTTATTGCAAACACATAATATTTCAAATACGCTACTAATATAACGAAGTTCTACAAATATTTGAAGTAATCCAACATAATTTAACTTATCCATAGCAATAATTTGACGACGATATGTATCTTCCATAATTTGAGCTATCTTATATACAATATTTGTAACTAGGCTATTTGTATCACTGTTTTTATAATTAGATATGTTTGATTCCAAGGAAACCACAATACTTAATATATATTCACCTGATGTAACTACTGGAAGTGAAGGTTGGATACATAATTCTCTTATAAATTCTGTAATATCATTATCTGATAGATCTGAATTATTTATAATTTTATGATTTAGTTGATCATGAATATTAAAATCTAACTTTTCAGTCCATTGTTCTAAATCACAATAATTTTCAAGAAGTGCCATTATAGGATATGAGCAACATTGTGCAATTATATCAATAAAATGGCATTTAAATGTTTTTATTAAAGTTGAAGTATAAAATTGCTCTATAGCAACTTCTTCTAAGTTATTACTTCTCTTAGACATTAAATCAAAAATTATATTAGCAAGTTTTCCAGCTTCTACTATATTTACATCTCTAATTATATTAAGATCTGCAATATTAATATCCATAGAAAGAGAGTTAACATATTGATCTATTTGTGGATTTTGATACTCAGATAATTGGTATATTTCCTGACAATGATTTAATAATTTCCTAAGTAAATATCCAAATAATTGATCTATATCTAAAATACAAAAGTAGAATTTGATACATGCTTTCAATAATTCTTTATCTAATAGATTGGGTGGACCATAATCCTGTAAATACTTCAATTTATATCCTAATTTTTTAACTAGATCAGAGTTGATAGATCTTATTGCATTTTGAAATGGATTCATACAACCTTGAATACAATAATGTAAATATTGCGTCAATATCTGATCTATAAAAACAATGAATTGTATTACACATCCATCCTTAGGGAATGGGGTAGGATAAATATTCTCATTCAAATTTGATTCTGAAAGAAAAGTCCTAGTTATTGTATCTGCCAATATATTAAAATTTGCTAATACTTCTTCAGATAAAGAATATAAAGAATCTACTATATTATTACTTGTATTTAAAAAAGGGCTTAATGATTGTGCTCCTCGAATTATTACCATTACATCACATTGAAATAGATAAAATAAAATATTTGTAGTTTTAAAAATAGTTTCATATATCTCATTAATAACCACAGAATTATTTTGGGATGTATCTGTAACATCATTTAATAAATTGGAATTTGTGCAATTTTGAATAATTTGCATTGATATTTCAAATGATTTATACATACGTTGACATACTGTACGAATATCATTAATCACAGATAATGTTAGGCCATCATATGTAATACTAAAAATATTATCTTGTTTTGTCTCAATACATGCTTCTAAACCATAATTAAAAGAAAAGTTTGTAGTAGTTTTAATTGGTTGGGTTATGAAGTTTATAAACTGTCTTAAACTATGAATACACGTTTCAACCAAAGTTCTATAAAATTTATGTAAAATTTTCATATAATTACTATCTCTAGTAAATAGATCCTTAAAAAAATTCCTTCTAGCTAAAATTAATTCATGAAACCATCGAAAATATTTAATCACTGCTTCATCTTCCCTAATACGATATATATCATGTCCAATTTCTGATATTTGTAAATCTTGTATAGGTTCAAAAATAATTAAATTATCCATACTTTTGTTTCTTGGAGAACTATATATATTCATATTATCATTTTCATCTTTTTCAAATTTCTGAGATCCATAAGATGTAAATGACCAAATTAGTTCCCATATTCTATGAGCTTGTGTAGTAAATATATTCATTAAAGCCTGTTCAAGCCTAGGATTTTGACCAAGATTCTCATATAATGATGATATAATAGTAATATTTTCAAAATTATCATATCTTATAAATTTTTCCTCAATATATTCATCAAAGTAATGTAATATTTTATTCTCTAATGAATGAAATTTCTCAATTCTAATAAAGAATTCTGGAAGGCTCTCTAAACTACTAACTAGTAGTTTTAAAGAACAAAATTTATTAGTTATATCTTGTAATCCCTGACCATCATTATTTATAATTAACTTTATATTTTCTTTATTCTTTAAGATCTCTTCTATATCAAGTAACATTGATTCAAATTTCGAACTGTTCTTAAGTAATTGTAAAGCTGTTTCTAGTCTTATTTTCTGATCATATAATATTAAAATATTATCAATAGACTCGTTTTTATCATAAAATTCGCCACTACTTAAAATATCCTTTTTAAACTGATAAATTCGAGATTTTAAATTATCTAACATTGATGTATTTTCATTATCAAATACTTTTATCTTTTCAAATGAGCTAGAAATAGTATCTAAATCCCTCTCAATGTAATCATAGTATTTAGATAATAATTGATTGCAATTATTTGAAATATTTTTCAAAGTATCAGGTAATGAAATATTTCCATCTTTATTATGGAGCCTTATTGTATTATTTAACCAAGCTATTGGAGAAAACTCTGGATCTTGGAATTTCTTCAAATCAAATAAATCTTCTGGACACATTAATTGTTAATGTATTTATCAGTATTATTAATTTAAAGGTATCTTACCTAATATTAATATTATTAATACTCATAAGATCCATACTGTTCAAGATTAAGAAAGCGCTGATTAGATGCACCATTAATAGGAGTGTGGCCATATTGTTGGTACCTACTTTTTTAGTGATCTAAGCACAATGAATATTATATTTTCTTTAATCCCTGTAACTTTGCTATTAAGGACTAAAAAAAAATCATAATAAAGAAATTATCTCAATATACAAATAAACATGATGGATAATTTCTAGAAAAAAAAAATTAATAATTTAATAGAACTTACATGCTTATCTGATAAAAACTCTATATCATTGTTTCTATTATTTTGGAATTGTAACAAAAATGAAATGAGTTTTTCTTTATTAATGTATAGTATTTTATGAATGTCTTTTGATTTATTTGGATTGGCTACAAATAATTTGAATAGATGAAATGATTCAAAAGATATTGAAGAAAGCTCTGATATTAGTAATATCATAAATACTTTCAAATATTTGTAATTAGATGCAAATTTAGTCATTACTTTTGTCATCTCGGGTACGGATAATAATTGATTTAGTAATCTTAATCCTTGTCTTTTCGGAACATAGTCTGGTGACTGTATTAAATAACCAAAATAATAAGAAAAGAATTTATCCTGATTTGTTGTAATAAATTTATTCGTTAAATGAGGTGAAATAAATAGATAGCACCGTAATGTTGATATTGAATCTGATGCAATGTCAAAACAATTACTACCAGATAATTTGATTAGTCTATAAAATATCTGGTTATTATAAATAATAGATTTTAATATATAAAAAGCTTTATTACGGAATATATTTAAAGGAATAAATTTCAAACTTGTTTTTATAATCTTTTTATCTTTTATTTCGGGACTTTGTACTATACCAAGCAATGATGACAAATCACGCATAATTTCTCCTATTTTATATGAAATAGCTACATATTTATAATGATGTAATAATATGGAATATAAATCTTCACAATTATCTTCTAACCACCTGAGGAGTAATAATTTTTCATTTTTAGAAAAATCCTTTATATATAAGTACTTGTTATCCTGTAATTCCATTTTATTATTATCTAAGGTTTCTTCATTAACATTAGATTTTATCTGAGAATCATTATTGAATATTTTACAGGCTTCATCAAATCTATTATATTGATTACTATATTCTATATCTTGTAATTCATTATCAAATACAATATTTCTAGATTTTTCATTATTATCATTAAATATTGCAGAAATAAATTTAATATGATCATCCTCATCTATTATAATTGATGATCTATTTAATTTTGATTCACAATTTATTACTTCATTATTATTAATATCTTTATTTAATGTATCTATTTCTGATACAAATGATCTAAATTGGCAATTTCTAATTTCACTGACCACTAATATAGATATTATATTTAATATTATAGTTTGTTCTGCAACTGATAAATAGCCAAGGACTGTTATAAGATTTAAAATCATATCATTAGAGTGTAATATTTCTGATAATTTATATAAATAATTCATCATTTCTTTCTCATAATGAAAATCTTCAGTATTTAAATTTAGGCAAATATCTATAAACCTTTTTTCAAATTCTTCTAAAGTTTTGTTAAGTATTCTCCTTAAATTATCTAAATGTATTTCTATTTTAGATTCAATATTTCTAGATTCAGCTATAGAACGAATAGTATTATCTTTAACATAATTTTTGATAAATTTTTCTCTATGTTCACTATCCAGTCTATTTATTTCATTATTAATTACAATATGCTGGGAGGTTATCTTAAGTAGTTCAGTATTTATTATATTGCATGTCTCTGAGAAAATATGTTGGTCTTTATTAGATTGGGTCATATAGTTACTTGATATATTTTGTTCATTCCTATTAAATACTTTAGATATTAGCCAGCTAAACATTTTTAATCTTTCAATATATCACTAACCTTATGGAGTAATGTAATAGTTACAAATAATAATAAATAGATTCACTTTTTTGAAGGCAGTTTCTGCAAAAGCGGGGTTATTTATAATAATTTAATGAGTAATACATATAAAACTATTCCAAAGTCATAGGGAATTAGATAATATTAAACAAGCTGTATAACCTTTCAAAATATTAATGAATATATCTTTAAAGTTACAATTTCAGCTGTTAGTATAATTAATTAATTATTTGGTATATATTCTAATTATTAGATTAGGAAATTTGATAATAAAAAGATTACAGTAGTATTTTATTTAATCTAAGCTTGTAATATTAGAATTAGGTCCCGTTAAAAAAATGAATAATTATTGCAGATTTCTAGATATATAGAGTAATTATATATATATATATATATAATATTTTATCAAATAAAGAGGTATTTATAATTTAAAAGGCTATATATGTTGTTTATTCTAATAGTGTATAATTACCTATAAATGGCATTATTAGTGCTCTAAAGTAAATTTTATACTTGAATAAAGAGTGGATAATCATGTTGTGAATTTTTATATATGAAATTTGTTATTGATGAATATTTTAATATGGAAAAGACTAAATATAAATACTTCAATATCTATCTCTACAGATTTATTTGAAAATTGTGATTATAATGGTATGATTTCTGAGCTTAAGGATTTATCTGTAAAAAGAAATTAATGCAATCTTTAATTATTTTCATATAAGGTCAAAATTTCCAAATGAATCCAATTATATTGAATGAAATAAAAAACAAGTATCATTTTTAATCAATTCTAAAAAAAAAAAATCTTAGGTATTAATATTTTAAATTGGTCATAAATAATTACAAATAATTATATAGTTTATTTTATTAGAATATAATTAAAGATGAAGAAATCCAACTTGTTACCTATCTTCTTATATACAATTGGCTACTTTTTCTTTACTTTTGAAGATTTTGAATATTTTAATAAATAAAGATGAATAAACAAATATTCAGTTGATGACATTTCAAAATTTATTCTTTTCAATTTATTAATCTAATATAATATTATGGAACTTTTATATTAGAACTAACCATATATTTATAAAGGATAAATATATTATTTATAATCTAATGTATTTATTAACTTTTTATAAATATTTCTATCAATACCTTTAAGAATTTTCATTCTATAGGGTCAATTTGAATATTATGGTTATAGTTAATTTCCGATTTAATTTCATCGGAAAGATGAATTTTTTGAGCGTGATATAATAATATTTTACCACATGTAATATCATCAAAACCAACTGATATTCTTAATGACTTAAAAAACTGAATTATATTTTCCATTGATTGGTCTATCAAAGCTGATTCAATAGCTTTAAGTAAAGCAATCGCAATTGAAAGTAATGAATGAATACCATGAGCAATAATATAATCCCACAAAATAACAACTGTTTTTAATGGTAATGCAGATACAAATAGAGTTAGAAACCATGGATGTAGGTATATAGCATCAATAATACCTTCTTTTTGGAAATGTCTCCAAAGTTTTGGGATATTTAAAGCAAATAAATTATTAAATACTTTAATATACTTATTTAAAAGTGGAAATTTTTCTCTATAAAATCCTGATAAACCATATTTTTCTAAAATAATAATTAAAACAAAGAAACTCCCTTGTTCATCGAAATTACTGGTAATAAGTAATACAGCAGCAACAAAGTTCATTCCTTGGCAATATCCTACATCAGGTATATGATTAGCCACTGCATTAAGTACCCTAAATAAACACTCTTGAGGTTCATGATCTTTAAATATATTCAATTCTGGAAAAGTTCGAGGTACATCAATACTAATTAGTGGTGAATATTTGTTTGGAACACCTGCTGCATATTCATAATAGTCTTTATACCATTGATTACATTGACTAAGTGGTTTGCCAATCTTACTAGTAGTAAACATATCAATATAGAATTTTGCACTAGAAATACTTACATATATAAATTCATTATATATACCATCATTAGGGATAATATCTAAGAAAATTGTCCATATTAGCCATCTATACTTTTGAGGAGTTCCACGAGAAAGCCTACGTTTAAAAGTTTTATAATGGTGCTTTACAAAATATTGCAAGCCCTTATTATCCATTTTCTTCCATTTAGCAAAGCTTTTACTGTTGTAAACTTCAGGAGCATCTGCTAAAAGTTCCTCACATTCTTTTATTGCCAAATTCATCCTAAAAAAAAGTGTACTATCTCTTCTGAGTGAAAGTATACTTGCCAGTATTCCCAGCTTCTTTATAGTATACTCTTACTCATTTATAAAAGTAGATAAAAATCTCCATAACTAATGTTCAACAGAAAGTTCATGAAGTCGCAATAGCGCTAGCGCTATGTTCATGCAAATATGTGGGCCAGTATACTTTGTTGACTCTAATGTAATTAATTTTTTGTTTGATAACCAAGGGAATTTGGCTACTTTAAACAATAATTAGGATATATTTAAAAGCTTAAAGGTGTATATATGAAGCCAAATAGGGTGAAATTTAATGTATCTGATGAAAATGGGGTAAATGTGAAAGTTATTGTCCGATGTCGTCCTTCGACTGAACAAGAAAAAAAAGATCCAAGTAACTTCAATATACTACAGACAAGACCAGAAACAAAGGAAATAGTAGTCTCACAGCAAGGTTTGGGGCGTAAAATAGATTCTTATTCTAGTAAAGTATTCTCCTTTGATGGGGTGTGCGGTGCATATACTTCTCAGAAGGAACTTTTTAAGCAATACATTGTTCCAATTGTTGATGAGGCACTTTTAGGGTTTAATTGTACAATATTTGCATATGGACAAACTGGGACTGGCAAGACTTATACAATGGAAGGTGATATGAAGGAGTACTTAGAGATATCTAACATTTCTTTATCTGATCATGCTGGTATAATACCAAGAGCAGTTCAACTCATATTTGAGAGATTAGAGAGCCAGTATACTGAATATGGTGTACGTGTATCTTATTTAGAGATTTATAATGAGGAATTATCTGATTTACTGAGTGATGAAAAGGTTTCACTCAAAATATATGATGACACTTCAGGAAAGAGAGGCCTAAATGTGGATAAATTAGAAGAGATGCCAGTAAATAAAGCTCAAGATATATTTAATATTTTGTCAACAGCAGTAAGGAAAAGAAGAACAGCTGAGACGTTACTTAATAAATGTTCATCACGGAGCCATTGTATTTTCACAATAACTATACATACAAAGGAAACCAATATTGAAGGTGAAGATGTATTAAAAGTGGGTAAACTTAATTTAGTAGATCTAGCTGGTTCAGAAAATATTCAGAGAAGTGGTGCGAATGCAATTAAAGATCGTGCAAAAGAAGCAGGTATGATAAATCAAAGTTTACTTACATTAGGTCGTGTAATTAATGCTCTTGTTGATCATTCAAGCTATGTTCCATATAGAGATTCGAAACTAACAAGATTATTGCAAGATAGCTTGGGTGGACGCACAAAAACTTGTATTATAGCAACAGTTACATCATCTTCATTGTATCTTGAAGAAACATTAAATACACTAGATTATGCTCATAGAGCAAAAAATATTAAAAATATGCCTGTAGTAAATCAAAAGATGACTAAAAAGGTGATGATACGTGAAATGAATTGTGAAATTGAAAGACTTAAATTTGAATTACAGGCAAATCGTGAAAAAAATGGAGTCTATTTACCTCTAGCTCAGTATACTGAGATGGAGTGCAAGATTAATAGTCAAGCAAATGAAATATCAGAATTAGAAGGAGCATTACGAAGTCAAGCTGAGGTATTGAAACAAATCGAGACTAATTTAGAAACTATGACACAGGAACTATATGATAGAAATGATCGAATAAATGCAGGTGATTATGCATCATTTCAAATTAAAAAACATGCTTTATTATATAATGAGAGGTGCGATGTTTTATATTCCTTACTAATGGAGTCTATTAAGAATATGTCCAAACTTCAAAAAAAAATTATTCAATATCAAGAGTATACTGGTGATATGTCAACTCAAATGCAGCTTTTACATGAAAGTATTACAAAAAATATACATGATATTTGTTTTAAAACAAGCAATTCATTTTATAAAATAGCTCATGAAATGAAGAATGGACTATTAAAGCAGTGGTTACAAAGGAGTAGTTTGGCAATAGAGGAAATTGAGAATATTGTAAAAACAGGTAAAGCATTGTGTCAAAATGTAACCTCTATATTGGATGATACATTGAATAGATCCTTGAATTCCGAAATATCAGCTGGAATTAGTAGTATTAAACAAACTGTATTAGATAAGATATATGGTGAAACATGCAGAATGACAACTTTATTAGAAGGAGATATAAACAAGCAGTTAACTGAATGCACTAATATAGCTGATGAAACAATTCTTTTTGAAGAGAGTGGATTGGTAGAGTTTAAAAAGTTAAATGAAGAATATATGACTAGACTTTCAGAATATGAAAGAGACATTCAGAAACACGATGAAAATATTCAAGTATTATTTAATCAAAAGTTAAATTTAATTAATGAAATTACAAATAAGAACTTGGAAAGTCTTGATAATAGAGTCAAGGATCAAATATCAAATTTCAATTCAAAAGCTAATATACTGAAGCAACAATTTAATCAATTCGTAGATTCATTTGTTGATGAAGCTACTAATGACTTAGTTACAACTACCAAGACAATATTTGAAGATATCAAGTGTACACGAGATTCTACTATAGATAACTTGAAGCAGACTTTAAATGAGCATAAGATTTTTATGTTTGGAACACAAAGTTACCAAAAAATTTTGCATGAAATTCAGGATAACTTTATCAAAAAAGTTCAGAGTGAAAATCAGTTACGTATGGAGAAGATAGCTGAAATTAAGAAAAGTATTGGAAACATTTCCTCACATGCCGGAATTGGTTTTCAACATATAATTTCAACAAATAATGAAGAATTTCAGAAAGGCACTTTTTTATTGCAAAAAATATCCACTTTATCTCAATCAAGTATAAAGAATGCAATTCAAGATATAAATTCTGTAATATCGATCCAATCTAATTCATATGAAGAACTTTCATCATGCATATCAAATTATTTTAATTATTATCATAATGAATATTTAAGAGATACAAATATAACTATTGATGATATATTGGATGAGTTAGGAGCTATTCATAATATTGGAGACTCAACTGAAAATCACAGGGATACAATAATTAGGCGTTTGCAAAATAACATGGATAATATGGGAAAATTACTTAAACAAGAACTCATACCTAGTGGATTAACTCCTAATAAAAATATGACTATTGCAATTCCAAAAATTGTATCTAGATGTTTATCCCCAAGTAAATATATTAACTATTATAGACAGACAGTCCCAAGACCATCTTTTAACTTAGATCAAGTTCAAAGGATTACTGATCCTTTTTTCGAAGAACCTGTAGATTATTTAGAAGGTGATACTCAAGTCATAAGTTTGTTGGAATATATTAATAATAATATGTCAACATCATCTAATACTTCAATTCCTTTAAATTCAACCGATATTACTCCCAATAGTATTATTAGTAAAAGTACAACAAATAGAAGTACTCCAGTAATTGATATGTTACCACCTCCAATTAAAATACCCAGTGAACCAAACTATTTAGATGAAAATGTAGTTATTGAGGAAAATTTCAACTTAATGGATTTGAATATGCAATCTCCAATTAGTGTATCACCAGCATCTGTACCTATTTCATCCATTCCCAAACCAAAAAGTACAAGAAGAGTAGTCACTAATAAAAAGATAAATAAGTAATAATCTGAGGTTTCAAGGCATATATCTTCTACTAAGAGAATTCTCTCGCTAACCAGATATTCAATTAATTGTATATTCTAATTCACTACAAAGGAAAAGAAATGTGAATTAGTGGAAATTAGCAACAACAAAGAAAATAATGAAGTTAGCACAAAATAGTTACAATAATTGATTATTCTAAACAGATGGTCTTCTTTCATTAGGAGCATCTAGAGATTTAGCCTTATTAAACTTTTGTAATTCATTTTCTAGTGCATCTTTACCTCCTAATAGTAATCCCATAGGGATTCTATGGCCAGGTGTCACACCTTTCAACTTAACAATTAGCTCATTTTGTTGTCTTATTGTTGAGAACACTCTCATAATTCTTGCAACACTTTGAACTTTCTTTCGCAAAGTATCTGCTCGTTCTCTACTAATACTGGAAGATGTACCAGGTAGGCGTACAGTATGACTAGTTACTATTGAGTCTTCAGTTAGTTTATTCTGATCATTTAGACAAAATATATCTATAACTTTTCGTACATCTTCAGGGATATCTTCATCTTCAATATTTTCTGTATCAGTAGAAGCTGCCACAGGTTGAAGAATTGCATATAACATTTCTGTTACTTTTTCTGATACAAATGGTAAAGACCAAGAAAAAATATCCAGAAAGTTCGGTAAATGATATGGATGAGGTGAAAAGTTGAATTGCTGAATATTCAAAGTATTGTTCTCAAACTTTAATATTGCACCTTTATTGTTATATATGTCACAATAGTTAGGAGCACTAAAAATCGTAATTACTGAAGGAAATCTGGTTTTCATATTTGGATTATGCATTTTAAACCCTTCAAGCTGTGCTTCATGTGCTCGTACTATAGACAACAGACCATTTTGATCCAGAAACTTGTTACTGGCTTGTGCAGCGAAGAAAAATGAACACCCTCTAACATCATTTATAACAAATGGCTCAGGAGAAGATACTGTATTATCCTTATCATCAAATGGATCTGCCCACAAAATATCACAATATAAACCAGATCTAGGGGGTTCTTGAAATCTATTAATTGAAAGAATTTGATCTATAGATTTTAACTCAGGAGAGAGTCCTCCATGTACACAAAAGAATTTTCCATTCACCACAGCAGCTATAGGAAATGTATCAAATGAGTCCATAAAATAGTGGTGAATAGTAATATCATATTTATATTCGCATTCATCTCTGAAATTAAAAAAAGCTGTCATTTGTCTACATTCGTGATTTCCACGCAACATAAAGAAACTGTCAGGATAATTAAGTTTTAAACAAAATAACAAAAGTAAAACTTCAACAGAAAATGAACCACGATCAACATAATCACCAAGAAAAAGATATTGGGTTTTATCAGGGTCTCCTCCAACATCCAATAATTTAACTAAGTCATAAAATTGGCCATGGACATCTCCTACTACTGTAATAGGATCTCTAAGACGTAGTAGGTTAGATTCACTTCCGGTAATAACTGAAACACGTCTTATTATCTCAATTACATCATCCTTACGAACTCTTCCCTCACGCAATAAATGTAGCTTCAATGTTCTCCAATCAGGTTTTCCCTCAAGGCCCTCAGGAAATAAAAGTTCTCTGGACAGTGGTAGTGGAGGAGGGGGTTCCACATCTTTAACAACACGGTCATTTAATGGATCTTTTAAAGGTTGCATCAAATTAATTCAACCAGTCCAAAAGTTCAGACCTTAGGTGTTTACATGAAAATATTCAAAATCGTTCCAGTATTTACTAGGAAAAATTCCATATGATGAGCGCCAAAACTAGGCGCTACAGCCACACTAGGTCTCCTAAAGTTTTGGATAAGACGTCAAGAGAGTATAGCAATTTAAAGTAAGATACAACCCCTTTAGAGAACTCACTTATTAGAAATTCTATTAAATGTTTGATACTCACTAGAAGTGATAAACTTCTGATGTACAAATATGCTTATAATCTAGTATAGCCTATATTGCTAAGTATGATATTTAAGCATAAGTAGAAGTCCCCACATGTATACATAATTCTATCATTTACACCTATTCATCTACAGGAATATGAATATTTGCAGCCTCTGGGAATATTCTTGATAGTGGCCCACGGCAACTAATGTATTTGCAACCTACACCATCAGGTATTATCCTCCCCTCAGCTTGATATCTTAAGTATTCCTCCTTTGTAAACTTTGTAAAACCCCATTTGTCTGATACAACAACCTTCTGTCTTCCTGGAAACTTGTACTTTGCCCTCCTTAATGCCATAACTGCAGTTTGTGTCTTATCTTCCTTGCACCTAATTGACATTAATATCTGTCCAATATGTACACGAGCTGCTGTACCAGTTGGTTTGCCAAAAGCACCTCTCATACCTGTCTGTAGCCTATCGGCACCAGCACATGAAAGCATCTTATTAATTCTTAATACGTGGAATGGATGCACACGAATACGTAGGTGGAAGTTATCTTTACCACAATACTTGATCATGTACTTATTTGCTGAAATACGAGCTGCTTCCAAAGCTTCACTTGAGATCTGTTCATATTCATCAGATACTAAATGTACAACAGCAGGGAACATATCACATTCAGCTTTCTTTCGTCCAACATCATATATTCTAATCTTAGGATCAGGTACACCACGGCAGAAGCGAGATTTTGGGTATGGCTTGCCTTTGCAATAACGGTAGCATCTAGCTGGACGACGAGCCATTTACTATTAAAACTTTTAAATTAGAGAATTGCAACAAATAGTCTCAGTAATTCTGCAAATATGTTTAATTAGCAGATTTTTAGAACCTCTTTGGGAAAGTATAAACATTATCTCTGCTAATAGTATTAGTAAAGACGAGACAATAAGAGAGGCACTACCGCCTAATATAGCAATAAGTGTAATTGAAACAAAGTGGATAGTCCTGTCTTTAGATAGTGGACTAGGTGTAATAAAATTAACGCGACAAACTGGAATGCCATATAATATAACCCAATTTTATTTTACCGGTTTCTGTTTCCTTTTTACTTTAGGGAAGGTTTAGAAAAACTAAAATTTTTTGTTTGAAATCTTATTTACTAATATTTCAATACGTTTCTAAGTACTAAATGTCTACTGTTGCGGTAAGAGTACTATAAACGCACTTTTGATGAACCCTTAGCACTTCAAATATATATGTAGAGACGTAGGATTGTCAGTGATATTAATAAAGTCAGAAAGGGATCCTATTCAGGCATTTTTGCAATGCCATTTGTGGAGAACATGATGTTCTGTCATGCAATTATAAATGGACCTGAGGGCACTGTTTGGGAAAGTGGTATGTTTTAGATTTACAATGCAAAGTCTTTATATAACTAGGTAATTTTATATTTCTAACTTTAAATATTGCAATTAATATTTAGGGACCTTCCATTTAATAATTCACTTTACGGAGGAATATCCAACAAAATCTCCAGAAGTGAGATTTCTAAGTCGTATATACCACCCTAATATTTATCCAGATGGTCGTATATGCTTAGATATATTGCAAAATCAGTGGAGTGCATTATTTGATATATCTTCAATTCTAACCTCTATTCAATCACTTCTTAATGATCCTAATCCAAACTCACCAGCAAATATAGAAGCTTCTGAAACCTTCCTTAAGAATCCAAATCATTATAATAGTATTGTACTTAAATGTGTAGAAGATAGTTGGTGTTGTCCTGATTATACTTTACCAGAAGATGTATAAAATTAATGTGATTACTCCGTTATCTTCAGTTTATATTAGACAAATATTTAGATTTTATAGTACACTTAACTTCTCCCATTGGTTGTACGCATTTGAAAGTATCAAAGATTCAATATGTCTGTGTAAACTTTCAGGTATTACAATGTAACTTGGATTATTTAAACCTACATCAGATAAAATTAAGTGGGATTTAATCTCAAGTAATTTATATTTACAATAAGGGTATTGTTTCTGCATAGAATATAGCAGAGATTTATAAAGACATGACCATAAATTTGTAATCATAATTGGTTTTATCGGGGAAGATATCATACTTTTATCTATACCAAATCCCTTGTTTCCACCTAAAGATTTACCTTTACCTTTACCTTTACCTTTACCTTTACCTTTACCTTTACCTTTATCTAGAGAACCAGGAAAGTTATTATTTGTATTATCCATCATAGAAAGTTCTTCTTCATAAAGAACAGACTTTACAAACTGCTTCACATATACGCTCAGTAATTGATACATTGTTTTAGCAGCATTGTCACTAAAAAACGTAGTTTTCATTTTCTTTGTTGAGGAAAGTAACAGATAACTTTCAGTAAAAAAATCTCCACCACCTTTAAAGGTCTTATAAGTATATTCCCTATTAATAATATTATTAGAATAAAGTTCCAATTTCTCTATCCATTTAGAAATGTCATTTGTATTATTTGAAGATGGTTTATTTGATATCTCAGGCATATCTATATTTGAGTAATTATTTGAAGGACCCGTTAAATCAACACCAACAATTGCAGGTACATTTCGTTTAAGTACATGGTTCAATATTTGCAGGAGTACATCTTCTTTAGCCTGCATATTGTAATATCCTCCATGACGGCTTATTGTCTTTTTAGTATTATGCATATAAGATGTAGAACCGGATGAAGTAATATTTTGATTAGTCACATCTTGCGATATCCCCACAGCTTGATTTGACAAAGTAGTATCACTGATATATTGGTTACCATTCTTTGTAATAGTAGACAAGTAGTGAGATAAATATGGATATACAGTATTCTCCACCATTTCAACCAACTGAATATTTTTTAATAAATGCATTAAATGAAGTCTAAAATTATTTGGAGTGATATTGTTATTTAATACCGAAGAAACTAGATAGAGAGCTTTATCCAGACTTTCCCCAGGTAAAATACGAGCCAATATTTCTCTTATTGAATTATTAATATGAAATATATTTGTATTTACACTATATACAGTATTGTTACTAGAATGATTAGGATAATGGTTTATCAAATGATTAACCTGACTAGTAACATGGTTGCTAGTATTATTTCTAATAACATTACTAGAATTATTTAAATTGGATTGAATCTTACAACTTTCACTTCTGTAACTCATGCTTGCATAATTAGTACCACAATTTCTTAAGTTATTTCCATCTTCCATACTTTAATTTAAAGGGTAAATTACTTTCTCAAAACTGTTTAATATAATAAAAACTAATGCAGCGCAATAGCGCGATTATTTCCATATTGTTATTTTAAGAAGATTTGTAATACTTAAGTATCACAGCAAGAATTAGAAAAATAACACATATTGTCATCTTTCTGTGTAATCTCACTTATAAGCTTAATAAATGGATGATAAATGTAAGTTTAATAAAATACTGATTAATTATGCTCTGTATAACTATTTGGATCCTGTCTTTGATTTTCCACTGTTTTCAAGACTTTATCAATATCAATAACTTCATCTGTTCCACACAAACTAGTTATCCAAGCTTCTGCACTGACTTGATCTAATTTGGCTTTCCAAACCATTAGCAAATCACGAACAGCTTTTCTTGTAACCTGACTCTTATTCACTGTCCACTCATTATAAAATTGTATCAGATATTTTGCTGTCTCTTCTGGATATTCACATCCTTCACAAACCTTGTTAGCAGCCTCTATAGTCAGCTGAGAACCATAGGTAGTTTTCAAAGCTTCTAGAAGATCAATAGATGGTAAAAAAGTCTCAGTATCTGCTAATTCTCTAATAGTCGTAGATATTTGGCTTACTAATACTTTTTCAGAACTATCTTTACGAGATGTTTTCGACTTAAGATTTGTATTGATCATAGGTTTGTCACTTGCTTCTACATTTATTAAAGTTGTAAGAAATTCAGTATAGTTAAATCTATCACCCAGTGAAAATTTAGACAGAATTACTTCTGCTTCTTCACGAGTTAAAATATCACCACCGATGGCTGTTAACCATAAAAATTGTTTCTTTGTAATCATACCATCCCCTTTTGAATCATAGTTCCTAAAGAAGGATGCCATATAATCTACGTGGTCTTCAGGATGAGTAATTGTCAGAGTCCATTTAACAAAATCATCTAATGTAACTTTACCGCCTGTAGTACTCTCTAATTTTTCAATATCTTGATTAGAAGGGGAAAGCCCTATTCTATGAACAAGGTGACTAGCTTGCTTTATGTTACAGATACCTCCTGATGCTACTTCATTAAACATGTCATTTATTAAATTCTCTTCCTTTTCTTCAATGACAGCATCAAAAACTTCAGATTCTACGTCACTTTGCTCTTGAAATTTGGGTCCTGTATCATCTGAGTTAGATTGGGTCTCATCGTCATCTGAATAGTATCCTACAAATACTCCGTATTCAATACGCTCCGATTTCTTCAAGTCCCTCATAATCTCTCCACAACCTCTTGAGCATACTCCACAGCCCAAAGATTCAAAGAAATTTATCATTGATTATTTTCTCAGCTTAGGGTAATTCTTCTTTAAATGTTACTTATATACTAAATGAATACCTCTTGTCTGTCAATCTAGACAAAACATGCAACTTTTTAGCGCTTCTCAATTCCCGCTTATATATATGCGCATTTTTTTCTTTGAGATTACTAAAACTTTGTGAGGACACATCATTTAATTATCAACTATAAGAAGTAATTCTAAGAAATTTGTTAAGATTACTAGCCATTTTTATTATAACTAATAGCTAGAATGAAGTTGGTAGGCAAATATTTAATATATATAAATATATTCACTACTTTCTAATAAAGTCTGAAATTTGTCCATTTTCTTCTTATTTCTACCCTAATCATCAGAGTAGAGATCTTATAGAAGCTTCTTTTAAGGATTCAGCTGTAAGTAAATGAATATCTAACTAATTACTGAAAACAGATACAATACTTAATTACTTCAATATTTCATATTAGGGAGGAGGTACATCTATAATTAGTAAGAAAGCTGGAGAAATAGCTAGAAGTATGGTAAGATTCATTTAATACTCCTAATATATATAGTTTTATTTTTTTTTGTTTCAAATTCAACAGGGATTAGCACCTTCTGAGGCAGAAGTTACCCATTTTGTAAAGTCAGTTGGTCCCCAATGTGACTTGAATTCATTTATGCGATTCTGTGATTCTATTAGCCATCCTGAAGATACCTATGAAAATCTAGTTCAATTTTTTCGTCTATATGATATAAAAGTAAGCTAAGACAATTCTTTAGTTGTTATTTCTCAATTTCAACTATCTTTAATAATATGTAGAATACGAAAACTATTACGAAAAAGTTGTTTACTTCATTATTTGCAAATACTGGGGAATGTTTACAAGACAAGGATATAGAAGACCTACTAATGTAAGTAATTCTCTTTATTGATTCCAAATAATTATATTACTAAGTATTTAATATTCAGTGATTTTGCATCACCCGATGGAAACTTTGATTATGAAAAGTTTTTGAAAGAGTAAGTTCAAATATTGGTTAACCAATTACTGTGTAGGATAGTTGATATATTGTACGATGAAATTTCTATTAGGATATTATCATGAATATTTAATGAAATAGATAATTCAAAAGTAGCTAAGAGATCTTACATAACAATGTATGATATTCTGAAAAGTACTATATATGATATAATAGATTAAATACTAGTGATTTATTAGAAAAAAAATTTATAGTTGAATTTTTGACTTTTTTTTGATTCACTGATTTTTTTCATTAGATTGTGTGTAGCCTAGAGTGTGTACCATGACTAGTGTGTAGAAGAGGCCTTAAAGAAATTTAAAGAGTTAAGATTCCAAAGAGAATATGGAGAAAGATAGGGACTCTAACAAGGCCAAGATATCATTAAATTCTATTTATTTGGTTTATATTCTCAATTATTATGTTGTCACCTAAAAACCTGCAGGGTAAAGCCTTATTGGGGGCTAAGGGTCCTCCAAAGGTGAAAAATAGTGGTCCTCTTCTTAAATTAACATCTAATTCAGCTAAAATTGCTAAACCCACATCATCAACTCCAAAAGTAGATTTAAGCTTATCAGGTAAATCTTTTATAGTTTCAAAAGAAGATATACCCTTGAAACCTTCTATTAAGGGATCTTTACTTGGAAAAAAATTGCCAAGAGAAGACTTAACAACTTTGAAATTAGATCCAAACATATCGAATAAAGATCCATTAAATCCGAAATTAAGTAATAGTGCATCATTAGAAAAAAATCTAGATACCAAGCCTAATGGTGAAGTGCAGAAAGTTCCTATGTCTAGTACAAACATACTTCCAGGATATAATGATAGTAGCACACTATTGGAAGGAACTTTCCCATTTGATATTGGTCCAGCTCATAAGCTGATTTTTCAGGACAAAGTTCAAACTAATATGCCATCAAATGATGCCTGGCAAAGTTTGAATATTTTAAAAAGAGAGCAGGAAATGTTTCAATTACATGTTAGCGTATTGGACCCAAAATTATCAGAATCTGCAGAGCATTCACTAGCAGCTTTGAGCCAAAGTTTTAAGGAACAACTAGCAGTAAGACATTTCACATTGACAACTGCTGAAAAAAATAATCTTTTGTTTGGAAAAGCAACTAAGGCACGACCGCAAACAGTTAGTGAGAAATTTGGAATAATGAGTGATTCTCTTTTACTATTACAACGTCTTGAAGATACAAGAATTGAAGGGGAGATACATGAAATACAAAGGATATCTCGAAGGTTACGAACCTTAGCTATAGATTCATTTATGAAGTCTCAATATGCAGATGCTCTTCTAAAGGCTCTTCATTGTTATGAATTATGTAGAGCATTCCTATCAAAATTATTGGGACACCCATTAGAAGGTGTAATGGTTGTAGAATTGATTATAATTAGTAAATGTTGTGGTTTGGCAGGTGATTTAGCTAAAGGAGAAGTATACCTACGTGAATTACGATATCTTGTTGAGAATACAATAATGGTTGTGGCCAATGACATAAATAATGTAAATAATGTTAAATCTATATCTGGAAATCCTCCAAATAATGTTACTGGTGTTTCTACACAATTATTGAGTGGAATGTCTGGTAATAATGCTTCAGTTCAAGGTCCTACTATATCATGTGAACCATCTGTATTATGTAGTCTTGTGTTAACTTTAGCAGATTTATGCAGTTTGTATAGAGATCATAATTCTGCGAAATTTTATTTTGAGAAATATTTGCTTCTAATATATCGGATTTATGGTTCTGAAGATTTGGTAATGAGTGATGCCTATTTAACCGTAGCTAGCTACTATTTTAGAATTAAAGATTTTGATACATGTAAAAAACACATTTTAGCTTGTTTGGAGATCAGAATAGATATTCTTGGTGATCATGATAAAGTTCCACCCCATCCAAGAGTTGCTGATTGCTATTCAAATTTAGGACTTATATGTCGACTTACTGGTGAAATTAAACTTGCAATGCAATATATTATGGTTGCATTAGATATGCAAATGAGGATAAATCGCAGAAGAGATTGTTTAGCTGTTCAAGATTGCATGTTGGCTTTAGGATGTATTTTTCATCAAGCTGGAAATTTCAGATATGCTCTAGAAATATACAATGAAGTATATAGATTTCGTAGAGAATATCTTGGTTTTATGCATACAGATACTCGATTTGTATATCACCTTATTAGGCAGTTAGATGCTGATACACAGGTATATATATCTGAAAATTCTCAGAGTTATACTAGTTTAAATATGAAACAAGATATATTTGAACAAGATGATGGAGAATTTCAGAATCCTATTTCATTGGCTGAAAATAGGTTAAGACATATAGTTAAAGAGGCGATTGGAAGAGCCCAGAAGTTATCTTCAATAATGTATGAAGAGTCAGCACTTTTGGCAAGTCCGCTAGCACCTAGTATAGATCAATTTCGATATAAGCAATTGGAAACATTTCTCTATAATACAAAGTATAAAAAGAGCTTAAAAAGTCAATCACTTTTTGATAAGAAACAGGCATCACAAATTATGTCTGTTTCACGTATTCGTGCTTTATATGGAGAAACTTTCCAAAGTATGACTGTTAACTCAACGGTGATACTCCCTCATTTGCAAATAAGAATTACAGGTCCCGATTATTTAGCTGTTTCAACGATGCTTGCATTGCCACCATTTGCAAAAGGAAGGCGTAGGAGGCTTCCAATAGTTAATATACCAAAACTACAAAAGGGATTTGCTGTGATGGGAGAACAAGGTGTAACAATGACTCTAAATGAAGATGTAATTCCTATTCTGAAGGAGTGGCAAATACCTGAACCCTGCGTTACCTTAGAAGGAAAAGTTACTATAGAGGAACAGAAAAATGCTAATATAAAAGTTCCCTATTTGTTACCTTTGGTTGACTCTCAAGGGACAAATGATATAAAAGCTTATTATAAAGAGACAATTTGGGTACCAAATCCAGTATATCCTCTATATGTAACTCGTATATTAGAAGAATCTGATTGTATCTCAGATATTAATGATCTGACAAATTCAACAGCTTTAAATGATTCAACTAATTCAGTTAAATCGAGACTTGCAAAGTGTTCTATGTCTTTACCTAGTAATACTGAGCTTGAAAGTATTACTGGCATAAGACCTGGAATTGAAGATACCGACTCTGGACGTTTACCTTGTGTTGAATGTATCAATAGTCAAGGTAAAGTAATTTTAAAGTTACCTTACTCACTAAACTTAGAATCATTTGCATGTGCCTCTACAAGATTAACTTTAATGGCTGCAAATCAATGGAATTTACCACTCCAGCATTCTAATCAAACTTCTCCTGTTGTTCCAGGATCAGGATTAGAAGATCTATTAGGTTCAATGGCTCAGTGCAAGCCTTTTGATGGCACTTCTGCGCCAAATTTCGATGTTATACCTACCGGTATTCCACTTGCAAATCTATTAGAGGGAATAGGTACTATCCAAGCACCCATTGTAAAAACTGAATCAAAAGAAGTACCAAAAGCTAAATCTGATGCTAAATCACCACCAGCAAAAGGACCTGAAGCAAAAGGGAAAGGTCCACCAGTAAAAGGTGCTCCATATGGAAAAGGTGCTCCTCCACTGGGAAAAGGGCCACCTGGTTTGAAAGGTCCACCAAAGGGAAAGGGTACAAAAACTTTTGGAAAAGCAAAGAAGTTCTCTGGTCCACCTAGTAAAATAAAAAAATTACACTGGGACAAAGTTGAAGATATCCAAAGTACTATTTGGGATGTCAAAGAACCTGTGAAATTGGATTTTGGAAATTTGGAAGAAATATTTGGTCTAGATACTAATAAATCTAAGAAAGCAGGTCTAGAAATAAAGAAACCTAAAGTATTACAAATATTACCAGATTCTAAGAGAGCATACAATATTAGCATTGCTCTTTCACGTTTCAACAATTATACATATCAACAATTAAGAGATGCCATACTAGATTTAGATGAACATATTTTAGATGTAGAAGCTACTGAGGCTTTAATATCAATGAGTCCAACACCAGAAGAAATGACTATAGTCAAAGAGTTTATTGATGCAGGTGGCGACTTAACACAGCTAGATAAACCTGAACAATTCATTGCTGCAATGATTGGTATTCCATTATTTACTCAAAGATTAAATGCGCAGCTGTATAAATTAACATTTAATAATACTTGGAACACTTTAGAAGGCCCCTTAGAAGATATGTTAGGAGCTTGTAATGAAATTCGTAGTAGCTTGAAGCTAAAAAAAGTATTCTCAATTATTTTATGTATTGGTAATATAATGAACAGTAATACAGATAAGGGAGATGCTAAGGGCTTTAGAATAAGTTCCTTATCTAAACTAAGTGAAGTACGCTCTTCTACAAAGCCTGTCAGAACATTAATACAATATATTGGAGATATTATATGGCGTGATAAACCCGAATTACTTAATTTAGCAGAATCTTTAAATTTACTAGAAAAGGTAACCAAGTGTGACTTGGGCATTATTGAAGGTGAAATTCAATCGCTTTCTAATGGTCTGACTAAGCTACAAAATACTATGAAATTGGCTCAGAAAACAAATGAACAGACTGGACCCTTGGGGGATAAAGACCCTATTGCAAAGATATTATCAGAATTTATTGCAGATGCAGAAC
This sequence comes from Cryptosporidium andersoni, assembly GCF_001865355.1. NCBI lineage: Eukaryota > Apicomplexa > Conoidasida > Eucoccidiorida > Cryptosporidiidae > Cryptosporidium > Cryptosporidium andersoni. The sequence goes on from NW_027122887.1 coordinate 55,942, forward strand.
CTAAAATAGATGATTTGAATGCCACACTCAAGACAACTAAAGAACAACTAGAGAAAATTGCATTATATTTAGGAGAACCACAAGTAGCCATTCCAAAAATTGTATGGGCAGACTTCTTTAGTACTCTTTGGACATTTATTTCAACTCTTGATAATATAAGAAGAGCCAAAGAAGAAGAACAAAAAAGGCAAAAACAAAAAGAGAATACTATGCAAAGAGAAAAGAATTCTACATCAATAAAAATTAAGGCAACGGAGAAGAAGATTAGTGGGATTTCAAAACGCACAACTCTAGCAGCTAGACCAGTATTACAAAAACAACGTATGGTTGTAACAATGGCCCCAAAAGCTAATGCTGTAAAGACAAGTAAGCTTGATGAAATGGCAAGCTGGTTTGCATCTAGCCCAACTGAGACTCAAACCCCAGCCTTCCTTCAAGATATCTCACAACAGCCTGCTGACATATCTACTGATTATACCCAATTAGATGTTGATGTTGATTTATGGTAGTATACTCTTAGTATAACTTTATCAGTGCAAATTATGAAATATAAAGCTTCTAATAAATGTATATTTCTAATTATATATTTGATATATAACTTCACAGATACAAATTGAATGCTTAATGTGTATTTACAAATTACTAAGGTATTAATAAGTTTGATTAACGTTTTATAGCTACATGCAAATTTTGCATGTACATTCCCCACATCACGTAACAACACAACCTCCTATGTGGGCGCTAAACTTTGCAGCACTTAACCACATTATGTAACTGAGTCAAAAGAAGTATTTGCTAAGTTCTATTATTAATATAACTGTATTAGTTCGAATAATACATTTTACATGAGCAAACAGGGTCTAGATTAATGAATTCGGGTATTCCACATCAGCTTGGTGCAAATTCAGCAAGGAGAGGAGGTTCAAACGACATTCTCCCAGCTTCTGCAACTCGTCCTACAACGGGTACTAATAAGGGACAGTCTCCAACCCACTATGCAACTACATCATTCTCTATTAAAGGCACTGGATTAGCGGTAGGTGGAATATATAAAGGGGTGTCAAATCAAAACATCCCAGTGAACTCTAATAACCGTGTAATGAAAAGTAATGTGAATTCAAATACCACATTTATAAATTCAGGTAATAATTCTGGTAGTTATCAGAATATTTCTGTAAATTCTCTAACAGCATCCTCAAGAACGAGGAATTATAGTGATAATAAAAGAGAAGGATTAAAAACAATATTAACATTTTTGAGTAAAAGAGGTTACCATGGGCAAATTAATCCAAAATCTTTGAGTAGTCCAACAAGAACACTTTATTTAGAAGTTTTGCAGTTTATTATTAATCAATATGATCCAAAAATCAAGCTGAGTAGACCAGATGAAGATATACCAAGATTTTTTAAGGATATTGGATATCCATTTACAATAAATAAAACTACAATAATAGCACCTGGTGCACCTAATACATGGCCACAACATATTGCAGCAATGTCTTGGCTATGTGAGCTACTGGATTATGAACAGGCTACATTTCCATATTTAAACTTTAGTAAAGAAGGTGAACTAAATTTTGTTCCAGACTTAACAGGTACGAGTACATTGGCAAATGCCTTTACTGGAACTGCTGGTAGCATGAATGCAGATCATATGTCAATTGATTCAGCAAAGCTATTATCTCAGACTTTAAATAAAAGGCTTAGTGAAAGTTATAAACTGTTTTTAGGTGGACAAAGTGATGGTGGATTATTAGCTGAAACATTAGAAGCCTATTGTCGTGAAAGAAAAGGCCAAGCCCAACAAGCATTTGATAGGAAAAAACAAGATTTGGAACAAATGCAAATGGAAATGCAAAAGATTCAGCATGAGTTACAAGAAGGTGATCTGTTATTCCAAAAAAATCATACTTTATCGCAAGATATACTAAAAATGGAATATGCAGTGGGGCAGTGTTTAACAGCAATTAGACAGGTAGATAATTCCTATAGTGACAAAGAGAACATTATGCAAATAAAAAGAAAGGAATTACGTACTATTGAAGATGAAGTGGAAAAGTTACAAAAAAGAATTGCTACACAAAGTATTCAGAGGGATGATGTATCGAGAGTATACCAGGACATGAAAGTAAAACGTCAAACAATCCGTAATCTGAGAAGTGATCGTGAAAAAGCAGAAAAGGAAAATTGGGCTTTAGAACTTCAAATAGAGGAATTATCAACAAAGCTTTATCAGTTAAGTAGATTGTGGAATAACAAATATCAAGAAATTATAAATATTACATCAAATGAAATAAGAAATCATGAAATTGGATCTTTTAATTCTTTGCAGAATTTATCTATGTCAATATTAAACTCTGATGAGTTGAATAACGAAACAAGAATAGATGATATTATTGGCCAAAGCTGGAGAAATATGAAACATAGCTGTAAAAAGTGCATAGTAGAGGTAGAGATGTGGAGAAGGAAGCTGAAAACACAGGAAATACAATTTAATGAGATAATAAAGAGTACAAAAGATACGATTATACAAAAGAAACAAGCATGTGATGCACTTGAAAAAAAGATAAGAAATTTAGATGGAGATATGACAGTTTGTGACAAGCGTGAAATGAGACAATTAGAGCAAATACAAGAAAAAGTCAAAAAGTACAAAACTGAATTTGAGCAAAAAAAAGATGAAGCCTTAAAGAGACTAGAGACTGCTAGAAGTAGAGTAGCAAAATTGGAACAACAACTTGTTCTTGCTGAAAATCATGCAAAAAATGAGCTGCAACAATGCAAACAAGTTATAAATTCCGATGTTAGTCTACTACACAAACTTAAGAGTAATATATCACTATATATGTCTCAACTTCTTAATAATGTAGTTGAGACTAGCTATATGGAAGTAGAAAAGAATGAATTAAAGCTAACTGAATTAAAGTAAGGGTGAATAATAATTTTAAAGAATAGAACAATCACCGAATATATAATAGTGGGTATCAAGTTCCTCTATACTAATATATAAAAAGGTACTATAAATGTGCACATTACACGAGTAGCAAATATATAAATGATCTCGTAATATTTCTGCATTATGTAGCCTTTTATAATGAAATATAATTAATGCAAAACGCGAGATACGCAATTGTCTCCAAGTTACCGCAAAGACATATTATTGGTAATGGACTTCTTTCTAGCAATTAAACAATATTACATTTTTTCATTAGTATGAGTGTACAGTGTTTAATACTTGTTGATCAGAAGGATGAGTATATTTCTAGAGTACTGGATTACATAAGTAAGAGTGGCATTGTTGAATATATTGAAAATATAGAAAGTCTAATAAATCACAATCATGAGTATAGTGAATTGTGGATTGTTGGTTCTCCCGATTACATTTCATATATGACTTCGTTTATATATTTGCAAGATATTTATAAAGTAGTCCGACTCGGAGGAGTCGTGAAGATTATATGTTCGGTGGATCTTGGTATACAAGATATTAAGAAAAATGCTTTATTCTCGGGTTTTATAAATATGGATAGAACAGAGTCTAATATATTACTTGAAGATGGAGATGTCAAATTAAATCAGATATTATCATTTACAAAACCTACATGGGAGCTAGGTGAAGCTCATGCAATATTAGATGATATAGCTTTTGAACAAACACTCCCAAGTATGGAATCTTATATACAATTAGGTAAAGGCAAGGAAAGTTGTTCAAATAAGATAAGAGCTTGTAGTAATTGCACTTGTGGAAGATCCAAACTCGAAGAAGAAGTTGGAATTGAAGAAGCAAGGAGAATCTATTTAGAAAAAGCCAAAATAGGCACTGCTAGATCCAGCTGTGGAAATTGTTACAAAGGTGATGCATTTAGATGTAGTGGTTGTCCTTATAGAGGAATGCCTGCTTTTAAACCTGGTGAAAAGGTCCAGTTATTAGATAAATCCAAATCCCTAGATGTAGATATAGATCAATTTTCGGAAACTGTAATTGGAAATATAGCTTCAGGTGAGAAGGTTAAATTAGGATAAAGTGGATAGTAATATATTAGAATGTCTAATGTAATATAAGGTGACAATCTTATTGAATTATTTAGAGAATCGATTTTTTTTTTCTAGTGAAAATTACCTATCAGCCAACAATATTGAATCTAACACTTCATTAATATATCTATATGCAGTAGTAGTTCATCTTTAATAGATTGAATAGGACAGAAGATAAGAGTCTTTTGGTTTTATACTTTTAAGGGGGGGGGAGGTTCTCTTAACAATAATTTTTATTTCAACAATCTATTTGTTTTTATAAGTATATTTATGTTATATTCATATCTGATATAACTTGAGATATACTAATCAATATATTATTAAAGTCATTTATTCGTTTGACCAAATTCTTAACACTCATATCTATATTTTCAGTATATTCCTCTGTTTTCAACAATTCAATTTCATCTCTCATTCCATTTGAAGTAGCTGTTGTTAGTAAATTTGGAATAGCTATTGGATCTTTGTATATTTTCTCATAGGGGAATATAGCTAAGTGATGTGATGCAGGGGTTAATGTATCTTGAAATATACGTACACAAGCACATAAAGCTCCAATATCATTCAAATATTCTGGATAAGTTTGTTTAAATTGTTGACCAAGAGGTAATCTGTTAATACCATCTGATAGAGATCGAATATTAACTCCCATTTGAGAAATTAGACGAGACCAATTAGAATCATTCATCTTAATTTATGCTTAGTGAATATTTATCTTTATAACTTAACACAATTGTAATAATAATTTTATGTACAATTAATATGATGAGTAATGAGTAATTAATAGTAAGGTACCATCTTTACTTTAGTTCAGGAGACAGCAAAGATGTAATTGAAAATTATTTAAGCTTAATTATTATTAATAGGTGGCGGTGGGCTGCAATAACTAATTGAATAATCCCAAATTTATATCTTCTTAGTACATAATTCTCAACTTATATTAAGTAATAGACATACTATTAATCAAAATCCTACTTTGAAAGTGTAATAATATCCAAGTTTAGTTTCTTCTCTTATATAAGTATTTCTATATTCTTAAGTCGATTACATCATACTAATATACAATATTCTTTTTTAAATAAGGAATCGACATTAATTTATTAATAAAACAAGTCTATCAATAAAATTTACCTTAAATATCATACTGAAACTTAAGTAAATTTATCTGAATCCTTTGAACTTCACAATCTATATTATGAAACAAGTTATAAAAAAAAAGGAAATTTCACACCAATTAATTCTTAATAATTCATATTTAATTGGAATTTTTATTTTAGAAGTTTTCTTATATTCAAATAGTTGTAATAAGGGATTTGAAATCTTCAAATATATATCTACAAATATGAAATTAATTTTTTTGACTTAATAATTTAATAAAATATAATATTTAGTATATTAATATTTTTGAAAACAAAATAAAATTTAAAAATTTCACTGAGGACTTATTTATTAATTTTAGCTTATCACTGATCCGATATTTCTAGTTTCATTATCTTTTGATTTTATCTTTAAAACATGACTATTGAAAGCATTGATATAGCCATCAGCTAAGTTAGTTGAACCAAAATTACGATAACAATATTCATGAGCCAATTCATTTACATATTTTGCCAAAATCTCATTTGTATCTTTCCCTTTCTTTTTTGATACAAAACGATTTTGAGGATAAGCTTGTTGACGATATTTATCATTTGCATTACCCCTTACAGAGGTAATTAATCCTTCTAACATAGCAGATGCTGCTATAGCTCCACCACTAGATGATATTGATGACCCTAGTGAATTAGTGCAATTGTCAGCTGTATTCAAAATACATGCTTGATTACTTATATTTTCTGTAGAACTTGATCCACTATGTTGATTACTTGTACTATTGCCATCCAAATTAGGATTTTCACCACTAATTGCTGACCTAGATGATACTTTTCTCTTCATTCCACGTGTTGGATATTTAATTTTTCTTATATTTGTACTGGATGAATTATTACAACTTGTTGTAGTATAATCTATTGTTTCATTATAACCATGTGAATTTTCATTTAAATCTTCCATAATCCCAGTGCTTGATTCAACTCCAATATCAGCTTCACATAGACTATTATCATCAACAGTTGTTTCTTGTATTGTACAAGTTGTTGCAGCTTGTTGATGAATCTGGCCATCAATATATTCATCCCCATGTTGTTGATGCATAAATCTTAAAACTAAATTTCTATAAGATTCTAATTTATCAATTAAACATTCTCTTTCTTCTCTTTCATCTTGATCTTCATAATGTTGAGAGGGGAATTCTGGTGATAAAAATAATCCTGTTGGAGGTAGAATATGTGAAGATTGTTTATTCTCACGTTTTCTTCTTTGTTCTAATGCTGCAGTAGTCTGAATTGTCGATACTAATACTGGATCAACAACTTCCATTTCTAATAATTTTTTTTCCATATATGCTGCTTCTGTAGCTATATTATTATTATTATTATTATTCTCATCAAGTGAATTACTTTGTATATTAGTACAATTAAATATATCTTCATTGTTATCACTACTTACAAATCTTATTTGATTAATATTTGGAATATGATTTGTCTTGATAGTTATCAATTGTAATCCACTAATTTTATGTGCTAATTCCTGCTGAGGTGATAATTTGACAAGAACTGATGAAGAATCTAATTCTTTTTCTTTATTTTCATTACATATACTTTGTTCTGTAATTTCATCATTATTTGTTGCTTCACTTTGAGATCTAGTTGAATCTTCAATATTTTTACAAGACTCTAAATTCAAATCTTGAGATTCAATTCTTTTAATTGGTATCTCTTTCCTTAGTAAACCAAAATAATCACCTGCTATTGAGAGTGGAATATGTATACCCCTTAAATCATTTGTAATATGAGAGGAATCCCACTTTATATAGTTATTTGTTGTATATCTCAATGAACCCCTACTATTTTTATTATTATTAATATTATTATCTGTAACAAAAACAGTCTTTAATGGACCCTTTCTGACATCCCATTGAGTCATCTTATCAACCCATTCTGCATATAATCCAACCAAAGAATGATCTTTACCAGGAGTATCTTTTTCTAAAACAAATATTGGAGTATTTGAAGAGCCAGTTGTTACTATAGGTTCATGTCGATATGATTCTAATAAAGATCCACGAGTTCTATAACCTCCTATATTTGTAGAATTTGATAAATTATTGTTATTTGCACGACGTCCTCTATGTGATGTTATATATGTCTTTGCATAGCGATTCCCTGTATTTGATACACTTACATTATTTAATCCGCCAGTAGTATCTTCTTCACCTGATGATGAAACAATATATTTCACACTATTTCTACCTCTTCCTTTTCTTCCATATTCACATTCAGCCATATCATCATCACTTAGAAGTATATCATCATATCCATACCTTAAAGCAACAAAACGGCCTGATCTAGTTGTTGTTGTACTACCACTTCTCTTACCTCTTCCTGTTCCACTTGTCTCTGATTCTGAAGTCTTGTAAGATCTTGATGAAATTCCTGTATTTATACTACTACTTATTGTATTTAATCTACTTCCATCATAACCATATTCTTCTTTCTTATATCCTTTTATTTGTCCATTAAATATTTGATCTTCATCTGATCTCATTGCTATATTTGATCCATTTGCACGAGTTGAATTACTTGATGTATTGGTTTGTTTCCTTTGACCTGCTTGACGATCACAATATTTTGCTAATGCATGCCTAACTGATACAAATGCACTCCACATTGCTTTTTCAATATTATCTATACTTAATTGTTTCGATGCATTCACATTTACAAATAATTCATCTTGATCTATTGGAATTAATCGTTTTTTTTGATAACCAAGTGAATCACGAACTTCTTCTATTTGATATACAGTAAATTTAAAGCAATATCTTCGACGATCCCATTCTAAACGTAAACGTATTGCTGGTTTTGGAACAGAAGTTTCAAGTAATGTTTTAACTAAACTCTCTGCATGATTATGTAATTGTTCTAAATCATCATCTAATAAAAGTCCGGTTGAAGATGATTCAATTTTTTGGGAATTTTGTGATATTATAGGATTATTTCCTAGTAAATTAGATGTATCTATAATATGAGAATCTGTATTAGCTTGTATTGTTGATTGAAGATTTGTTGTTGGAGTCGGTGTTGGTGTTGCTGTTGTTGGTGTTGCTGCTGCAGCTGCTGCTGCAGCTGCAATAGAAGGATTAAAGGCAAAATATAAAGATGGATTAGGTGCAACTCTTGGTAACACAAAAAAGGGATTTAAATATCCTGGAACAATTCCAGATTGACCTGGTGGTGGTATCAATGCTGAAAGAGTAGGTGGGATTGTTGTATTAAGAGTTGGTTTATTATTAATTACTGTTGATGATGAAGAATTATTTCCATTATTATCTGATTTTGGTATTGTAGATGTTTGATTTGTTGTATTAGATGGAATGTGAGTATTATTTATTGTATTATTTACACTTAAAGCAATAGACTGCTGTACTTGAAGCAGAGCAGGTATTAAAAATGGATGAATTGGAAATTGTTGATTAATATTACCAGATAGTGATCCTACTGTAGCCCTAGGTATTTGACTCATTGTACATGTATTATTATTCTTTGTGTTAGATAGCATATTGTTCATTAATGTAGTTGATTGAAAAACTGTAGGATTTATAGTTTGTTTATTAACTATCATTGGATTCACAGATACATGCAAATTCTGCTGTTGTTGTTGATTTTGTTGTTGTTGTTGATTTTGTTGTTGTTGATTTTGTTGTTGTTGTTGATTTTGTTGTTGTTGTTGTTGATTT